>NC_064851.1:35279401-35518052 GCF_024139225.1 Suncus etruscus | reverse complement strand
GCCAGTGTTTTGGAATGGCTTCTGGTGAAGGTAAGCTGTTCTATAATTTCTCCAGAAGAACCATGGAGCTCTGACTACTCTTAATTCAGAGAAAAGTTTCTAGCTACCTGATATTTTTTGCATAACAAATATGGCAAAATTCCATCCAGAAAAGAGGTTTTCAATGTGTCTCAGTCTTAGCTGCTCATCAACTAAATTTCTCAGCATCTTTAGATTTGTGTTGTTTATGGGCCGCTGAGGAATCTAGATTGGAATATTTTATTTCTATTCAAAGGGATGGTTTTTATATACTTTAATACAGTATCCCTAATTAAAAAAAGGTGAAACCTCTGAGCTGATAGGCTGGAGGGGGGTTGAGCAATTGGCAAAATAACTAATCTGGTAAAATGAGAGGGGGCATATGAGAGATGTGATATTCTGCCCTCCATTGCTTATGCAAATCACACCTCCAGAAGTTCATTAAAACGGAAGCTATGTGTGGTAGAAAAACAGCTTGCTGATTTTTTTCCAGTAGTATGCACTTCAAAAGCCTAGCACTCTGGTGAAGAGAAGCTGGAGGAATAATTCTACCTATTTCCTCCAAGGTGTTGCAAGGCCCAATTGTGTGGCCAGTGTTTTAAAGCAAGCACAGAGACCTCAGCACAAGACTCAAATATTCCTTCAAACTTTTTGCCCTGAATTTAAAGGTTTAAAATTGAATATTCTTTTATTTAACGTATCAATAAAAGCTATTAGTGGTTTAGAAGAATCATTAAAATTTGTACATCCAAAACCCCTATCCCTGATGTGTTCTGATTTTTCAGGAATAACATAAGGAAGTAATAAAATTTGAGCTATGTTTGCACCTTTTCTAAAAGTCCAAACTGTGGGCACAGAAACAAAAACGATTATTTCATCAACATTATCAGAATCTATAATTTCCTGGTGAACAAAAACGTTTTTTAAAAGTTAAACAGCTTCTTCCTAAGAGTATGCCTACAGAGCCTGGCAGTACTTGGTTCCTTTTGCCAAATATTTTCTTTAAGGTCACTGAACTTGTAGTATGATTCATTTTTCAGGGCAGGGTATATCAAGAGCACAGTTTCCTGAAGTGGGAGGTTTTAATGAGTTTATGCTGTGGAGTTCACTTGGGCTGGACTGAGAAGATGACTTAGTGATAAAAATGTTTCCTAATTTTATAGATCCTTGATTAAACCCTGACCCAGTTTCTCAAGACAGGGTGATTAATCTTGGCCTTGAGGGACAAGTTCCACAATCCCGAGAAGAAAAGGATTATATTCTTCAGGTCTATGTAAAAAATAAATAGGAAATATATTTTGCCACAGTTAAAGCATCTGACCTAAACTCACAGGGCTGGTTTTGGACACTTCATCAGTTGTTGGGAATAAAATAAAAAGATGAAAAATTGTCTCTAGCTCAATGTAATCCTTTGTTACATACACCTTGGGAAAAAAAATGGTCTCTTTGGGCAGAAGCCACCATGTCTACTAACCGCGTTATTATATTCATTCAGGTTCCCCAGAGTTTACATCTTAATAGCATGTGTTAATAAAGGTGTGGTAGCCAAGGATATGGGGGGGGTAACTGTACACTCCAACATTTCTACAAAGCTTGTAGAAATTGCATGACATCTTCTCTCTCCCAAACTGAACATAATATACCCTGACATTTTCATTAGCATTGTCAAAGTCTGAGATTTTTGTCAGGACCTGTTGTACTGCCATACATTTAATCGACCTCCACATAATGTCTGTCAGTTTGCCAAAAATTCTACATAATGACTTGGAAGTTCCCTGAAAAATCTTTGTATATCTACTCTTAAATTTGGGATCAAAATTAACTTTTTCCTAAACCTTCAATGAGTTTTCTGACAAGTCCCAAAACAGCATAGAGTAATTTTGCCTGTTTATTTATTTCTGAGCACTCCCTTTCTCTTATCAGCAGCTCATAAGACAACAAGAATACTTCAACCATATTTTCAGTGTGATCTAGACTATTAATCTTATTCTTAGCCCCTTCAGAAAACCACATTTTCCATGGTAAAAGTTGGGAAGCACTCAGGCAGGTCTTAGCCACAGTATTAAAGTCTTGATGTGCCCAACATTAACCTTCACTCCAGGTACCAAGATATTCAACACTAAACAGAAAGTAGATCATATTTTCAGCACACTTTCTTAAATCAACTGAGATAGTTCATATTTAAAGCCACATAAGTTGAAGTCTGATTGTTTTCCTGATAAGAATTTGTTTCTGATTCTGTGTTAGTGCCAATTTCTCTGAAAATTAGCAGCTTGGTGGGGGCAAGGCAGGATTCATTTGACATTCTCTAAGAGAGGGGGATTCTCCACTTTCTCTATGGAGCTCTGGTGAGGACAAGGTGGGTGTTAATCTTACATATCTGCTTTCTGAGTCACTATCTTATGTTAGGCATTCATTTCTTTAATAAGTCAATATCAGCTGGTGAAGAAGCTAGCAGATATCTGGTCTAGTGTCAGTGTAGGGGAGGGTAATATCAGCCTTAAAGCTTTTGGCTTGATCATATGAGATTACCAGAAATGTTCATTTGTTTTCAGCTTTAAAGGTTTTTTAGAAACAGTACAAGGCACTTCAGAAATAGTTGAAAGTTTTAGAAACATTTGGTGCAGTTTCAGAGTATTCAGCTTGCATTTTTGCATTTCCCAAAACATATAAACTATAATAACAAGAAGAACCACTACCAGTGTGAGCAATGTGTAAATTAGTACATCAGTATATTTTTTTGTTGTGGTATTTTTTTGTTTGGTTTTGGTGGGTTTTTTTTTTGGGGGGGGGATCACACTCAGTGGTCCTCAGGGGTTACCTTCTGGCTGCATGCTCAGAAATTGCTCCTGGCAAGGTCAGGGGACCATATGTGATGCTAGGATTTGAACCACGTCAGTCCAGGATTGGCTGCGTGCAAGGCAAACACCCTACCACTGTGCTATCTCTTATCTTGACTGTTGGAATAAAGAAGGTAGCAATATACATGAGGAGAGACCAGGGTCCTGCAACAATTTATTGTAATAAATTGGAGCCAAATAGATGCTAACTTAAAAATCTATGTTGGAAATATCCATTTGAGCAACCATGAGACTACCCCAGGGACATCTTATTAGTCATAGGCTCAGTACCTGCTCTGGATGCCAGGTATAGCAGAATCCTTGTGCCCCAAACCCAGTGGATTAGAGGATACAGGACTGGAAGCAAACACCATCGTAGGAAGAAAATCCACACTTTTTTAAGGGGATAAAGCAGGTTCAGAAATTTCTATAAAGAAGCTTTCCACTCCTAAGAAGCAGTTATCAGTGGTAGGGAAATTGAAACTGCAAGCATTTTTTCCTGAGTCCTGAGGTCTTTATTTGGAAGCAGAAAACCATACCCAGGGGTGGAGAACAGGGAAAGTAAGAAACCAATCCAAAGGATACTTCCATCCAAAAGTGCTTTCCTCCAATGAGTAAAAAACATATCTTGAATAGGAAGGAAACCAGTTAACCCAACATGGTATTAATATGTAAAAATCAACATTTTTTTAAAGGGAGATTATTCTGGAGATAAAAATCATGGAAGAGGCTTTTATTTTTCTTTGGTCTTAAGAGAAAATTTGTCTGTGATGCTATGAAATTTAATTGTATTTGTTTAATGATAGAATACTTACATAACATTAAATATATCTGAAGATTGCCATTTTTACTTTAGCCAAAAATACATTTAACTTAAATAACAAGGGATTACTTGATAAGTTTTACATTTCTTTTTCTATACTACTCTGGAGCCAGAGAGTTACTTAATCTACTGAGTAAAGGTGCCTGCTTTCTTTAGGGCCAATTTAGTTTTAGCATTTGAAACCTGTATGGTTTCTGTGTCTCTTCATGAGTGATCCATAAGTGAAGATCCAGGAGTAAGCTCTGAGCACCACTAGATGTGGCTTCAAAGCCAAAAACATTGAAATAGAAAGAATAATTCTATCTCTTCAGGCCAAAGAAAAATCATAAAAGCATCTTCAGAATTTTTATCTCTACTATCCTTACCTCAGTTTCTTCAGCTACAAAATGAAGATACTAGCTTTTATAGACTTTAAAATAATTAAATATAACATATAACTTATACTGAAATCAATATACAGTAAATGTTATCTTACACATATGTGAATGCATATATATTCAATTACCATAATAAAGTAGATAATGAGACAGATTTTAGTTACTTTTCTAAAGTCAGAAATAAGGAAACTGTTGAAATGAATATTTGAATATATATACATTTATACATATCAGAGACCATATTTAATTATCTGTCTAGAATTCCATTTTTGCTATTTGTGAAACACTCAAAACCTCTTATTATAATTGTGTGCTTTTATAAGCATACAGTATATTGTGATATAGCATATGGTTTTCGTTCTCCCCCTGCCTTCTTTTCTTCTTTCTGCTTTTTGTCAGCTGGTGGTATTGAGAGACATTTAATAACCAAATATTTAACGAATACCTGGCCTACTAAAGAATACTAAGCAAACATTTCTTCTAGGTGTCAAGGCTAAAAATATTTGTTTTTGATAATAGTTTTTTCCTTGAGAAATATAATAGATGATTAACTTTTTTGTCTGTGTGTTTTTTAAGAATGTCAGCATAATCCAGAGGATTGTGCATTTTTTAAAACTTATCATCTTCTTTATTTTATACTATTTTTACTTTGATTTTTTCTTATTTTTAATGTTTTAATTTACTATAGAAATGACTTGTGTAAAAAGAAAAACTTCTAGAAAATTTGTCTTTGTGATGCTATAAAATCTGATTGTATTTGTTTAATGATAGAGTGCTACCATAACATTAAACTTATCTGAAGATTGCCAGTTTTACTTCAGCCAAAAGAAATCATTTAACTTAAATAATAATAGGGTATTACTTAATAGGTTTTATCATTTTAAATAAAATTACATGAAGTTAAAAAGAGCTAGTACACTGTAAGTGTATTCTTAGTTTAGAAGTGCTATCAATTTAACACAATGCTTAATTAGGAAAAGGTAATGCTTACATATGGTGCTATATTTTCAGTAGGTTAGCAAACCAAAAAGAATTTTTGCTTATGATAGAAAACTGAAATGCCCATGGTGGCTCTAACTTCTCTTTATCGTGCTGGTAAAAAGATGAATCACTTTGCGGTGTAACTAGCTTTTCACAATGCAAGTTTTTCTTAAGCACTTTTCCTGTGATTACCTGTACCTTTAGCAGAAAAATCTTTCCTGACCCTATGGGCCTTTGCCATGCTTTAAGCCAGCTGGGACTTTTCAGAATGGTGGGTAATCAATTTGCCTGATTAAATGCAGTTCCCATCTTAAATTATGCAAAATGTAAGGACCCACGGGTCGAAACTAAGGTAAAATTGAGACCCGTAGGCATTCTAGCAGTTAAGCCATGAAGGACTATGGAGACTCTTCTTTGGGAATGTGATTCTTAGTTGAGTTGCTCTGAGTAATTCTCTTTGCTTAGAAGCAAATGATGATGCATGCTGCTAAAGTCCAAAGAAGTAAAATAATTCAATGATTTAGAATATGAACATCAGAATGAAAAAAAACCTGAAATGTAAAGCCCCTTCAGTCGATAACAGGACAGTTTTGTAAACCACTTAAGGCTGTGATAAAATCCTACTTGACTGGCCCACGAACAGATGTGACAAGTTGAATTTATTTCCTCTCTTACCAGGAAGCTTTGCAGGAAACTCTTAACATATGGTGCTTTTCACTTCCATCTAGAGCTATAAATGTTATTGGAAAAGGATGTTCCCAAGAGCAGCGAGTTTCTGACGTCTCTGCCAAATGGAGTCCAAATGATCCTTCTGAGGTTCTGAATTCCCCGAGTTCTTAGGAGTTGGCAACCAAGGGTCTCTGATCTAAACACAGCTCACTAATTTAATTATTTTATTATAGATTTGTGGAAGCTCTTTCAGACCAGTGACTTAGCATCTGTATTGTATCTAGCTCTACAGGAAGCACAAGTTAAAAGGGTGTAAATATTTTGTTTCTTAAATGCTTTCATTTGAAAACTTGGAAATCATTTTACACAGAAACCAGGCACCACAATCTGAACACAAAAGAATGTGAAATTGAGATAAGTCAAATTTGAAAAAAAAAGTTTTCTCATGTTTAAAAGTTTTCATATCACACATGGAGAATCTATTACTATATGATAATATGGTTGGAAAATGTTCACAGCACTTTGAAATTATATAAAAATGAACCATGCCAAGTAGGAATCAGTAAATATAGTATGCATTGTTCAGGGCACCACAAAGTACTAAATACCTTTCAAAAACACGTTATTAAAATAGCTATATAGAGAAAAACATTAAAGCCAGAGATAAAAAAAATAGCTATGTAGAATTTCATGTTAAAAAGTTAGAAGAACTAACATTGATGTTGAAAACTTGACCATTAAAGGTTTTTTTGTGAACTGAAGCAAGTCCATGGTTGTTAAAATACCAACACCAATGTTTGTATATTGTCAATGTAATGAACTAGGCTGGAATGTCATTAGGTTCTAGATAGTAGGTGATTTAAAGTATAATATATAGAAATTGACATTTAAATTTGTGTTGTATAATAAATAAGCTCTGCATAATCCTGTAGGTTGCTGTTTGCTGTGAATATATTTGTATATCACATATACATATGTAAGTACATGATTCTATAGTATGTTGTGTATTTATTAATATAGTACTTTTTCACTTAACAAGGCTATTTTAGGGGGCCGGGCGGTGGCGCTAAAGGTAAGGTGCCTGCCTTGCCTGTGCTAGCCTTGGATGGACCGCGGTTCGATCCCCCGGTGTCCCATATGGTCCCCCAAGCCAGGAGCAACTTCTGAGCACATAGCCAGGAGTAACCCCTGAGCATTACCGGGTGTGGCCCAAAAACCAAAAAAAAAAAAAAAAAAAAAACAAGGCTATTTTAAGTCATCTATATCATTGTATTAAAATATTAATAATATATTTAAATGTTGAATTTAGATCCAATTTATCAGAATGTGTGTATATATAGGTCTATATACACAATAATTAACAGCATACGTGTTACAGTAAAATCTTTTCTGTTTATTTTTAGTTTTAGGGACACACCCTGCTTCACTTAGTGACCGATATAGCTCTGTGCTTTGGGCTCACTCTGACTGCTCAGGCACCATTCAGTGCTGGAGATCAAACCGAGACTTTTTCAGACTACACATACACCTGCATATTGAGCTATCACTCTGGCTCCAGAGTAAAAATGTCTGCAAGTTGATCTTATTATATTATTTTTTAAATGAGGTAACATTGTTTTACAGCATATGTTTAAATGTGAATCACTGAAAATCATTTTGTAGATATACTGCATTAAGTTCACTAGCTTCCAATTTTATTCTTCACAATACATTTGTATCCTTTGTAGTTCATAATGTAATGACTTTCTTTGAAAATCTCAATCATCATTTGAATCTTTAAACCTAAAGTCTTCATAAACTATGACAGGAAGAAATTCTAATATATGAAGAACAATGCTTTTAAAATACACATTTTGAGATCAAATAACTTAATCAATATATTAAAGCTATATAAAGTCTTTTAAAATTTAGGTTGAACTTTTATTGTGTAAGTCTCTTAGAATTTCAGAATGAATACTAAAAATTATCTAAAACATGTTATTAGTATACGTTTGTTACATACAATTTAAGCCTCCTATTTTATTCAATTGTAAAAATGTTAAGTTAATTCTTCATTGAATTTTTATTAATTTCCACATTTATACAATACTCAAAATTTCTGCTAAAATATTATTTCTTGTGCTATTCATTCTTTTCATGAGTTTTCTTCAATAAGTATCAAATTATTTTGAAGATCAATTAACCTATACTAATGTAAAATAAATAAAAATAATAATAGATTTCCTTTAATTGTTGTCTTTTATATATAAGTAGAGAGCTATCTAAGTTAACAAAAATTACTTCTATTTGCAAAATGTAAAACAAAGCCTTAGTTGCTTTTGTATTTTCTAAAATTTTTACTTTATATATATATATTTTGTAGTATTTGTTGTTGTTGTTGTTGTTTTTGTCCCCCAATTCACAATACAGACCAGGCAAAGGGCCTGGGTTGAGGTGTATATGGGGTGCATTTACTATACCTCCTCTTTCTATACAGTCAGTGTAAAGAACACACCCCACACCGGTCTGTACTCTAGACAGGCTTTCTAGGCTTTTGTTGTTGTTGTTGTTGTTGTTGTTGTTTTTGTTTTTGTGTCACACCCCACAGTGCTTGAGTAACTCCTGACTCTACACTAAGAAATTGCTCCTGGCAGGCTCTGGAAACAAACCAGATATGGGATGCTGGAATTTGAACCACCATCATTCTGCATGCAAGGCAAATACCCTACCTTCATGCTATCTCTTCGTTCTCCATTTTTTGAGGTATTTTTAAGGAAAATTTATTGGACATCTACTCTGATATATACTTTAATTTAACTGTGTTCTTTCAATTTAAGGTAAAATATTATAAAAAAATTATAGTTATTTTTAATACCTAAAGGGTAAGTAGTGAGTGCAAAGGAGGTTAAGTTGTTTATATTTTTATGCCATGATAATCAAAATCAATTTAATGATTGATTGAATTCATTACATACAAAACCCTAAGTCTTAGCTACTACAAAACTCTTATTTAAAGACTATGTTTTTTTGGTCACACCCAGCAGCGCTCAGGAGTTACTCCTGGCTCTACACTCAGAAATCGCTCCTGGCAGGCTTGGGGGACCATATGGGATGCCAGGATTCGAACCACCGTCTTTCTGCATACAAGGCAAATGCCCTATCTCCATGCTATCTCTTCGGCCCCTTTTTAATGACTATTAAAAGAAAATTATAAAACAGTGCAATTGTTCACTGCTGGTGGAAATGCCATCTAGTCCAGCATTTATGTAAAACAATATGGAGATTCCTCAAAAAATTAAAAATTGGGGCCGGCGAGGTGGTGCTAGAGAAAAGGTATCTGCCTTGCAAGCGCTAGCCAAGGAAGGACCGCGGTTCGATCCCCCGACATCCCATATGGTCCCCCTAAGCCAGGGGCAATTTCTGAGCACTTAGCCAGGAGTAACCTCTGAGCATCAAATGGGTGTGGCCCGAAAAAACAAAAAAAATTAAAAATTGAGCTCCCATATCATCCAGCAATACCACTCTTAGAGATATATCCTAGAAACACAAAAAAAAAGTATAAAAATGCTTCCTGCATTCATATGTTCATTGCAGCACTGTTTACAATAACAAGAATCTGACAACAGGTGAGTGTCTAAAGAAACTGTGGTACATATACACAATGGAATACTATATAGTTGTTAAGAAAAAATAAAGTCATGAAATTTCCATATTCATGATGGACATGGAAACTATTTTGCTGGGTGAAATAAGTCAAAGGGACAGAGATAGAGATAGACACAGGATATTCTCATTCAACTGTGGAATTTAAGAACAATATAATTTATTCTATTTTAGTAATAACCAGAGACAATAGAGATGGGGGCCAGAAACACCAGCCCATGAAATAAAGTTTACCACAGAGTGGTGAGTGCAGTTAGATAAAAAAAATCTACACTAACAACTATAATGACAATGGTAGTGAATGAGAGAAATAGATGACCTGTCTAAAATACAGGTAGGGATTGAGCAGGAGGGAGATGGGGGGCATTGGTGGTGGGAAGATTGCACTGGTGAAGGGGATGTACTTTTATGACTGAAACTCAACTTTAAACATGTTTGTGACCAATGCACTTAAATAAAGGTAGTATTAAGAGAATAAGACATAGAAAGCTGGTGCTAGAAAGAGAGCTTAAAGAGCTAAGTGCATGCAAAAATGCTTTGCATGCTGAAGACCCTGATTTAATTCCTGAAAGCACAGGTTTCTAAACACTGCTGTGAATGACCTATGAGCACAGGTTCCTAAACACTGCTGTGAATGACCTATGAGCACAAAGTTAGAAGTACTATATACAACATGATATAGTTTTATTCCTCAAAAATGTTGGGAGCCAGAGATACAACTCTATAGTAGAGTATAAACAAACAAAAAACTGTTCAATTGAAATCAGCTTAGAAATAAAAAACTAATTTATAGATTCAAAAAATTTTAAAACTAAAATAATTTTAATTTCACCTTGCACATACCCCTATTTTTGCAAATTTAGGCAAATAAACACCAACATTCATAAAACAAGAGATTTTGAGATCTAGGACCATTATGGGATGATAGAAAATTTAAATTATGGCAATTCTGTGGTTACTTTCTGATACACACCTTTTAAAAACTATTTGTTAATATCCAAAGATGTTAAGTATTGATTCCTGATGAGTTGCTTCATTCACATCACCACATATTAATGTGTGGTAAATTCAACATGGGTTTAGTGAGGGCAATTGAAATAAAAAATAATAGTGTTTTTATGTTGGTAGAGCAAAGATTAATAAGTTAGATGCTTGCTATTAATAACTGAGGCCCAGAGAAGTGATGCAATTGCAATTCCCAATTAAGTATAATGTACTTTTTAATTATGTGCTTTAATTCAGTGGGGTAATTTTCCCAATTCATATGTTGTCAACCAAACACATAGAGCTCATTGGAATATAAAAGTTAATTCAAAAGAACAAACTAAAACTTTACTGAAAATCAGATTTAAAACTCTTTAATTTCATGAGTATAAATAAGTCATCATGAGAGTGTTAATAAACATATAAGGTTTCCAAAATAGAGATCATTAAATTTTTTATTTTATATGAAATATGTTATGAACATATTTATATTATATTAAATATGTTATTATTTTGCCTCTTCTGAATATTACTCATGCCTGCCATTAATACTTTCCTTTCTTTCTATGTTTCCTCAAGATTTGTTTCATTTATTTATTCAAACCTCTCAAAGGTATTACCTCTTATAAAAATTATTTTAGATCAGGAGCCATAGCAATGGTGGAGTGGTAGGTGTTTGCCTTGCATGCAGCTGACCTAGGAAGAACTGCAATTAGATCCCCCAGCATCTTATATGGTACCCCCAAACCAGGAGCAATTTACAAATGCATAGCCAGGAGTAACCCCTGAGCGTCATCCGATGTGGACCAAAAAACAAAACAAAAAAAAATATTTTAGATCCAATAATGGGTCAACACTGAGAATACAAATCAAGAACTTGATCTGTTATATTGATACATAACAAAATTAAAAGCAGATAATGTTTAAATAAAATGAGGTTTAATGACTAAATATTTTCAGTACCCATCCATCAGAATGAAGGAAAAATTTTAGAAGAGGCAATGGAGAGAGCATCTACCACAAATGTCACTTTATCCATAATTAATATAGCAATATTGCCCAGTTTTACAGTTATAGACATAAAAGCCCAAATTATTATAGCTTAAATGTAACACCCTTTTAAAAATAAACTAAAGAAAATCCTAAAACTCATTATTTGATTATTTGACTTAGGTGTTAGGTAATTGAACAATAACCATTAGCCTCTGAACTTTGGATCCCATCTATGGAACTGGCACTTTTTTTTTTTTTTTTTTTTTGCACCAGCTCCAAGAATTGAACTTCTATTGGGTAAGACATTAATGCTGCTCTGGCACCAACTTGCTCCAGAGTAGGTTCATATGGCACCCTGACAAATTGGAAACTGCAACAACTTGCTTTCAGGCAGAGTTCTCTGCATTTCCACCTAATGATGATATGAAAATAAAAGACACTACATGACACTGACTTTGAAATTGATCTGTGCTAAAACCAAGACCTCTAATTATAGAAACCTGACTGAACATCTGCAATTGAGAAGTTTTATTGTAATTTACTGCAACCACGAAGAAAGACTTTGGGGTTAGACAACTTAATATGCCTGGAGCTTATAGTTGGCCTTATGGAAGATGCTTAATGGGTGAGATCTCCCATTTTTTAGACCAAAAGATTTTACTTTCTATTTTTACAAATTTTGCTGCACCTATGCAAAAAAAAAGTAAAAGAAAAGAAAAAGAAAGAAAGAAAAAGAAAAGAAAAACTGTCACACATATCACACACCTCATACACACTCCTTTTTTGGTTTTATCTGCTTTTTTTCCTTTATTTTTAAAGAAAGGCTCTCACCTTTTTCATAGAAACTTTTCATATTTCTGCACTTTTCTAAATTAAGAAGAAAGAGAAAAAAGATGGGGGCCAAAAACCAAGTGGTCTCAGGTGAACTGGTAAAGAAAAAAGGACAGGACTAAATATCCAAGCAAAAGTCAACAACAATAGAATCAAAAGATCTAAACTTGGGACTGGAGCAGTGGCACAAGTGATAGGGCACTTGCCTTACAGGTGCTAACATAGGATGGACAGGGATTTGATCCCTTGACTTCCTATACAGTCCCTCAAGCCAGGAGCAATTTCTGAGTGCATAGCCAGGGGTAACCCCTAAGTGACACCAAGTATGGCCCAAAAACCAAAACCAAAACCAAACAAAACAAAAACAACAAAAAAACAACAAAAACCTAAACTTGAACAATTGAAACTTAAATGGAACTAATATATGAACAGGCAGGGTGGGGGAGCAAAGGGTGGTTGTATAGGATGCACTCTGGGATCATTAGTGGAGGGAGATCCAAGAAGAACTTTGTCAATCACAATGGTTTCAATAAAATAATAATTGAAAAATTCAAAAATAAAAAAAAAAACTCAGTATTTGAAGCTCAGAAATGTAGCTTGATAAGAACTCTTCTCAGGACTATTTCAAATACCTTTTTAATCTTGTATATAAACATCCTAGAGAATAAATCAAATGCCCCAACACAATGTAAATGTAAATTTTACCTTCTTTCTACTGCCACAGTCTTCTTATATGAAAACACATTTATTCCTGGTTAAACATTCTTGCTCCAACTACCACGTGAGTATGTTGAGTGAAATAAGTCAAAGAGAGAAAGATGCATAATGGTCTCACTCATCTATGGGTTTTAAGAAAAATGAAAGACAATCTTGCAATAATAATTTTCAGAGACAAAAGAGAGGAGGGCTGGAAGTCACAGTTCACCTCATGAAGCTCACCACAAAGAGTGATGAGTTTAGTTAGAGAAATAACTACATTGAGAACTACCCTAACAATGAGAATGTATGAGGGAAATAGAAAGCCTATCTATAGTACAGACAGGGGTGGGGTGGGCAGGAGGGAGATTTGGGACACTGGTGATAGGAATGTTGCACGGTTATGGGGAGTGTTCTTTACATGACTGAAACCCAACCACAATCATGTTTGTAATCAAAGTGTTTAAATAAAATATTAAAAAAAGAAAAAGTAAGAGAATATTAGTGTCTATAGTGTTCACATTACTGTTAGTCAAATCGATAGCATTCTATACCTTTTTAATTATTATTTTGTGCTTAAAAGTAGCTGTGTATTTATTTATAGTAATATCAATTGATATATTGATATTGATATTGATATGTATATATTGATAGTATTCTAGGTATATATTTTACATATGCATAATATACATCTTGTATTGTGTCCTTGACACTGCCCTACACTGCTTATTTCTAGTCCTTTTGCCTTAGTCCCTACCATTATTTCCCCCCATTTACCCTTTTTACCTTCAATACCATACAGATCAAATCATACATCAAAGTTGTTCACTGAATTCAACACCCCACCCAACTATTTCAAAAATTTCCCCTCTATGTATTTGTTTTGTTTGTCCTTCTCTTTGTTATATGTTTAATAAGAAAGTCTGTAGAAGTGTCCCTCCATTTAAAGTTTATGTTAGAACCAAGTCAAGGGGATTGTTGGACTTGTTCTAGATTCCCATAGGCACCAATCATGCCATGTGGCATTGTTCTTCCTTTGCATAGGCACATTAAAATGGGAAATTACTATATTACATGCTCTTATGTAATAGAGATGGGAACACACAAATCTTGTAATGCAGTGGGACCTTACACCCTGAACATTGTCATAATGACCTGGCTCAGGCCTCAGAAGAACAGGCATTGTCCATTTACCCCTGAACAGGGATACCATCTACAAAACAACCACAGTTGTGTACAACATCACCTGAAAGCAATCCTCTACCAGGGAAGACCCTACAACTTCTCTGGCATAGACCTACTCAATAGAGACTTTCCTTAACACCAGAAGACTTAACAACAACGACGACCTGCTTTCAGGACCGAGCTCTCTGCATCAACCTCTAATTGTGAGGTAAAACTAAAGGATGCTCCACATCATCTTGACTTTGATGTAGGATATGGACATATTCCAGGATCCTTAGCTACAGAAACTTGACACCAACAACAGTGACTGTGTGAAAAATAAGTGTATTGGCACTACAGACAATGACTTGGGTTTGACAACCTCATATGCCTGGAGCCTAGAGTTGGTCTTTTGCCAGAAAACCTTAGGGGTGAGGTCTTCTTGTATTTTGACCAAGGCTTTTCCTTTCCTTGTCCCCTATATTTTGCTGGGCCTATGCAAACAATTGCCACTCTAACACCTTCTTTGCTGTGCTCCTTTGACTCATCCTTAATGTAATAATGTATTATGATCAACTGTGTCAACAATATTATAGCCTTTGATGTTAAAGGAATTACATAAATTTTGTGGCTTTAGATTGCTTTGTGTACTGCTAAGAATGTTATAGTGTTCTAAAATCTGGGGACTTGCGGGATAAAATAATTGTGCATGTGTTTTGTTTTATTTTTCTTAATGTTTTTTGGCTGAAAATGAGAATTTTGTTTATGGGTGATTGTCTTTTCACTGTAACTTCACCATGTCCTCTCTCTTTGCATCTTTGTCTTCATCAAATAAATATATAAATAAAATCGAGAAAGTAGCAGTGTATATATCTTAAAATTATTATGCCTGAAACTGATACAAATTTTTAAATTGATATTAAAATATTGTTATTTACAATGTTGTTCATAGTAGACTATTAGCCATACAATGTTTCAGGGCTATTCCACCAACAGAGTTGACCTCCCTCCACCAATGTTCCTAGAGTGCATCCCATGCCACCAAACTTGTCCCCAGCCTGCTCATTTTTTAGATCCATTCAAAATTTTAATCATTTAAGTTTGAGTCTCATGATTTTATTATTGTTGACTCTAGCTTTGAAATGTATTTCTGTCCTTTCTTAAAACTACCAATATACCTGAGATCCATTGGCCCCTGTCCCCCATCCTTTCATATTTGTTTTTCTCCTCTACTCAATTTCTTTCCTTCTCCTTGCTATACTTAATTGCCAAGAACGTTCTAGACAAATATTATTTAAACCATTGCATTTCATCATGCAGATATTCTAAATAGCACATAGAAGCTATATCATTTTGTATTTATCCTTTTGTTTATCTCATTTAATCTTCCAGTTCAATCCATGTTGCAGCGAATTTTATGATTTCATTTTTACAACTATGTAATATTTCATAATGCTGTTCATCTTCATGATCCTCTTGTCTTTTGTTGGACACCTAGTTTGATTCCAGCTCTTAGCTAATGTACTGAGAGTGCAATAAATAGCAAAGTGCATACATTCTTTTGGATCAGTGTTTTTTCTTTCCTGAGGATAAGTACCCAAAAGCAAGGTTGTTAGGTCATAATGCAGGTCAGATTACTGGTAATCCTTCATACTATTTTCACTGGGGTTAAACCAGGCAGCATTTACACCACAGGTATATGAGTTCTTTTCTCACCTTTCTCACAATTGTTCTTCATGATTTTGATATGTGCCATCCTCAGTGGTGTAAGATGATATCTCATTGTTGTCTTGATTTGAATTTTCCTAATGGTAAGTGATAATGAGCATGTTTTTCATGTAATATTGGCCATATGTTGGACATCCTCAGAGAAGTGTCTGTTCATTTCCTCTTTCCATTTTTGATGGGGTTTTTAGATTTTCTTGAGTTAATCTTTGTATTTTGTATATCCTAGATATCAGCCCTTTTCCTGATGTGTTGAGTGCAATTATGATATTTCACTCAGCTGCATTTTAAATTTAGCCATGTTTCTTTTGTTATATAGAAACTTGAATTTAATGTAGTCCCATTTTCAAATTTCTAGTCTCTGCCATTGACAACCTATCACGGAGGTCTAAGTCTGGGAGTCTTCTACCTAAGCTTCCACAATGACCTGATGGATTCAGGTCTAATGTTAAGGTCTTTGATCCATTTTGAATTGGTTTTTGTGTAAGGTGTGAGATATAAATTATTCTTTAATTATTCTTGGTTCATTTGTCAAAAATCAACTCACCATATACTTTGGAATATTTTGTTTTTGTTTCTGGGGTCACACCCAGCAGCGCTCAGGGGTTACTCCTGGCTCTATGCTCAGAAATAGCTCCTGGCAGGCTCAGGAGACCATGTGGGTTGCCAGAATTTGAACCACCATCATTCTGCATTCAAGGCAAATGCCCTACCTCTATGCTATCTCCACGACCCCAATACTTCAGAATTTTTTTACTAGATAATCTATCCTGATCCATTGGTCTGGAAGACTGTCTTTGTTCCAATACCACGTTGTTTTGATGGCTTTGTAGTAGAGTTTCAAGTTAAGAAATGTGATGTCTCCCAGTTTCTTGTTTTTTAATATGGGTTTGGCTATTCTAGGTTATTTTTGGTCCCAAACAAACTTTATATAAGATCATGAAGAATGTTGTCTGAATTTTAATAGGAATTGAATTGAATCTATATAGTATTTTAAGTAAGATAGTCATGTTGATAATATTGATTCTTCCAATCAATGAGCATGTAATATTTTTCAATTTCCTTAAGTCATCTTCAATCTCTTAAATGTTTTGAAATTTTTATGGGATAGGTCTCTCACCTCTGTTATTAGTTTGATTCCTAACTACTTGATGGTTTTACACTATTTTAAATGGGATATACTCACAATTTTATAAATTTGTATTTATCAAATACAAATTGTCAGTTACTTTTATAGATTTGACAATACATTATGTACTTATATTTGAACTTGTAATAAGTCAACTAAGTAAATTTTACTTCATAGATGCAAAGCTTTCCAGGGGTCCTCAAACTTTTTAAACAGGGGCCAGTTCACTGTCCTTCAGACTGGAGGAGGGCCAGATTATAGTAAAAACAAAAATTATGAACAAATTTCTATGCACACTGCATATATCTTATTTAGAAGTGAAGAAACAAAATGGGAATAAATACAATATGTGGCCCGCGGGCCATAGTTTGAGGACCATTGCTAAACCAAAGAATTAGAAACCAAAGACTAATAATTTATCTTGATGACTTGGACCTTGAGGTCAAGTTAGTCCTTGATGACTAATCTTGAAGGAACTTATGCAATTTACTTATTTTTTTTGACCCCAGATACATTAATAATCTTCCCTGACTTAAATTGTCTCTTATCTTTAAGAGAAAAAGTAGCTCTGATTTGTTGTGATGAATAATGGATGTTTTGTCTATATAAGTGACCTTGTTTATCAATGTGTAAACTCCTCTACAACTTTGAATGATTACTGAAGATAATAATCTTCAGAAATCAAATATACAGTGTTTTTTGTTGATGGCACTTCCAAGAGTTTATAATAATATGAACTTTAAAACAAATTAGAGCAGAAGCTTTTTTTAATTAACTAAAGCCAATTCAATACCAAATCTCTATTTAAATAAAATGGTCATTGGATGTTACAATTTTTTTAAATTTCAAGTCCTTGAGTTTCAATCATTTAATGATTTAATGACCTTTTCTTCACCAGTGTCCACTTTTTACCTCCTGTGTCCCACCATGTCAACATTTCTCAAAAACCATCTGCCTCCATTATAGATAATTTTCTATATACCTATTTGGGATCTATATACCTAAATGGGATTTACATAACTGTTGTTATAAGGTTTCATGCAGAAAGGTTTACTTTCTTTCAACTCCCACTCATCTTGCTATGAATACTTCCTTTCACCATTGTTGTAATTCCTTACCTGTCCTATTGTCTCATTCCTCCCTGCCAAATGGCATGCTTCTTACTGAAGACAAGTTCTTGTGCTCTTTGTTTCCATTGCATTTAGGCATCATTTATTATTCTACCATTATGTTCTTTCCTAAATATTTAGACAATTAGTATTATGTTTTTCTTTTTTCCATTTCAATACAAAATTCTAATGATAAACTAGAAGTAGATGCCAATAAAGTATAGAGAAGAGTATTCTCCCATATCTCTTGTAATGAAATCTATTCTTAGGCTCATTATTTCTCCTTCCCTAACCATCCCTTGATAACTCACTATTGTCTCAGTTCATCAGTCCCTTTTTTGGCCTCATTTGCTTGCCTAACCAGCCTTGACACTAGGGTCAGTCATTTTATTAGATTTTCATACTCTTTTGCCCCAGAGCTGCCATTTCAATCCCCAGGAATGGGTAAATACTATCATTTGACTCTTTAGCCCTAGTCCCAAGCTGCCAAACATTGCCTATGAAAATAATAAAGCAAGGTTGATTGGTTCCACTACTGTTCTGAGATATCTCAAGTCTGCTGAGTTCTCACTGTTGCTTAACAGTGCTCATTTTTTATCCAAGATTTATAGTCCTATGTATTCTCCTGAGTGTCAATTCCAAAATTTCATCTCTTTACGTATCATATTTGATATAATTTTCCTGTTCCTATGACAGTTAAGTTTATAGCTTGATTCATTTTTTCCCTCTTCTTGAAATCTTCCCTACTCCTTTGATCTCATAGAAAAGCATTCTTATATCCATGCTCAGTTCTTTAACTGTCTTAGTTAACCGCTCAGTCTTTCACTAAGACTTTATCTATTATATTTAATGCTTTTTGCTTTTCTCAGCATCCCAAGTGTTCTTCATTAGGTCTGAGGGCCACAACCAGTAATTCTCAGTCAACCAACAATGCCATGACCTGAAGATATTTTGTCCTTTTGGCTCAGAAGTTCTGGGGATACCACATTTAATATTACCAGAGCCAATACATTTGTCCCTTAGAAATCCATCCATTGGGGATGTGGGGGAGAAGAAATCCATCTATTGCACTTTTTATTTATTTTCTTGGAAAATTTATTAGTAAGTTTACTAATGGCTTTCCTTTCCTCTGGGTCACTCATCTTTCGTTATTCACTATATTTCCTAATCAGTAAAGCCAACAATGTTTTTTGTGCCTACCCATTTTTTCATAAAGTAATTGATATTTCTGACATTACACTCTAAGAATTATTCACCTTCCCCTCCAAAACAATGGTCTTCCACTTTACATTTTATTTAATTGAATTTCCTATCTTCCCAATCACCAAGGATTCAAATTTTAGAGTTATATTTGCTGGAATCATTTCCTCAGTATGTTATTGCTCTATTAGCATGCACTATTATTTCTATTTCTGCAATATTGATAACATTTTTCATCTATCCAATGTTCTTTTTCCAGGACTATTGAAAGGAACCATTACAAGATTTCGCCTATCATTTTCTCTTTCTTTTCTATCACAATAAAATTATTGCCTGCAATTTTCAGGCTCCTCAATTTGTTTTAACTTTTCTTTGTTCTTCTTACATTTCTCATTTCAAAAAAGATAAATGCTCTTCTCATTTAAAACCAGTAATTGTCACAATGCTGGAGTTCACACATAAAGTCCTAATGCTAAAACCAAAGATATGTATGGCATGGGCCCTGACTCTTGTGTTTTCCTCACAAAGGATTTCTTAAGTAGCACTAAATTCATATTTAGGAATTAAAGAAAAGAAAGCACTCCACCTAGTAAGAGTTAAAATAAAGAGTTCATTTTAGAGAGAGGAAATAACTCATTTTTCACTCTGGAATCCAGAGTGAAACACTATGATAATCTTTTGTCCTATTCTTTTAGGCTTTCCTTTTCTCTGTCTTCTGTTGACTTCATAAGTTGTTGGGTATACCTTGAATTTCAAGGCCCTGAACATATTTGCCCACTTCTGTGAGTTGCCACAGTAACTATAAGCTCTCATGGCTTAGTTGGGCATTCTTTTGATATGGAGACAAGAGTTTGATACATCAAGGTATTATAATGATAATATAGTGAATTAAAGGTCACTCAGCATTCAATTACGGGTGACTTCCATTTGTTCCCCTGACATGTAACAATTGGGAAAGATCTTGCAGGAAGTCTATAAACTAGATAGGTTTCCTTTTTCTCAGTATATTTGACATACATTGCTCTGGCAGACATTAGTTTTAAACACTAGAGGCCCAGTTCGTTTCTTCCTGTCTTTCCCATACACTTGTTCCCATATCTTGTTCATGCCATAGCTGTCTAACAAAATTACCATCCATTTAGCTCTATCCAGAGGTGTGAAGTAGGTGAGGTGGCAAAGATATATTATATTGTGCAACAATAAAATGGTTATATATATGACACTTAATATAAAAAATTTAAGTATTTGGGCAAATGATTGTTTTTAAATTATAAAAACATACTAAATCATACATATATGCCATATGTATTTTGATATATACAATATTATTTATTCTATACAGAAAGCATTGATAAAAATTTTTAAAAAATAAAATTTCTAAAAGTAAATATGTTTTTCATAATTTTTAAGATGAAACAAGAACAGGCTTTTTTTGGTAAGGTAATTATTTCTTCATTTTTAATAATCTTTAATTGAATCACCTTGAGATACAAGGATATGAAGTTGCTTATGATGGAGTTTCAGTCATATAAAGTACAACATCCTTTACCAGTGCACATTTCCTGCCAACTATGTTCCCAGTTTCCCTTCTGTCCTGCTCACCATTATTGCAGATCTTTTTCTTCTCTTTCTTCTCCATCTCTCTCTCTTTCTCTTTTTAGATATTGTGGTCTGCAATATTGTTACTGAAGAGGTATCATATGTATTCCTTTATCTCCTTTCACCACCCAGTTCTTGTTCAAAGTGATTATTTGCAACTACCGTTGTTACAGTGGTCTCTTTTCTGCCCTAACTGCACTCACCTGCTATTAGTGACAAGCTTCTTACCATGGACTGGTCCTCCTGGCCCTCATCTCTATTGTTTTTGGATAGATGCCATACTATCATTTTTTTCCATATACCACAAAGAAGAGAGATCATTCTATACTATATCTCTCCCTCTGACTCATTTTTTACCAAGCATAATACTCTACATATCAATCTATGCCTTAGTTTTTTCCTAATAGCTGTGTAATATTCCATTGTGTAGATGTAGCACTGTTTCTTTATACTCTCATCTGTTCTTTGGGCCCTTGGGTTGTTTCAGACACTAGCTATTATAAATAGCACTGTCACAAACATAGAAGTACAATGAGCTTTTATGCATTGTGTTTTGTACTCCTTGTGTATTCCCCTGAGCAATAATTCAAGGATATATGGAAGCTCAATTTCTAATTATTTGAGGAATATCCATATTGTTTCCCAAAAAAGGCAGACAAGTTGGCATTCCAACCAGTAGTGTATGAGAGACCCTTAATCTTGGCATCTGCATCAGTACTATAGTAATGCTATTATTATTTTATACTATATTTTATATTTATATTACTTGTATACAATAAATAATATTCATAAAATATTATTTAATGATGTTTTATTATATAAATATTCTATCCTTTATATATTATTTTAATATAATAAATGTTATTTTAAACTCTCATTATTAATGTTTTTTTTCATTTTGTTAAAATGTACTTTTAATATAATTATATTTTAAAAATTATTTGCAACTGCCTGAAAACTAATAATGTAGAAAATTTTTCATATACCTCTTGGACATCTGTATTTTTTTTTGAAGAAGTCTCTGTTCATCTATTTTTCCAATTTCTGAAACAAGAACAGGCTTATATGAGCAAGGAAGGATTAAAAATAGAAGCAGTAAATAATGAGCTTGCTAGACTAAAATAACACTAAACAAAACTCAAGATTCATGATTTATCAAGATTAAAACATTTATTTTCATTGTTCTTTAATTAAGCTAAAACTGTTTTTCTATTATGCTTTTTCCTCTGTTTTCTCAAATATTTCAGGTTCAAAAAATTATTATAGACTCTCTAGGGCAATAATACTATCAGTTTTCCAGGGAAAACTTCATATTTTACATTAATGTGGACTGTACTTTAGATAACACAGGAAGACAATTGCCAACATATTTTCATTTATAAGAATGTATTGCTAAAAAGTTATGAAATGAACTATGAATACAATTCATTGACTTGTCAAATTGTGGACATATATATTCTCTTCGTATATAGATAGGGTATCACTTCTATTCCTGAGAATTTTCTTTTGCCTCAGGGTTATCTTTCTAAGTAGTGTACTTCAGTGCTTAAGTGCTGATTCAAGGGTCAAATCAAACAGACCCAAGTATTGATTCTAGCTTAGCTGTTTACTTACTATGTGACCTGGGAATATAATCTGAATTCTATGAGCTTCAGTGTCTCCACTTATAAAATGAATATAATAACAACCTAGTAGAAGAGTGGTAAGGACAAGAAAGCACATCTCCAATTTGGGGAAAAAATAAACAGTATTGGATACAACACACACATTGAATAAGTAACTGTTATCACCTCATCAGGGAAGTAAGAAAGCTGCAGTTGTATACCATATATTAGTACTAACTTTATAGACTTTTTACACTGCTATTACTCTGCCCCTTTTTCATAAAATAATCCATTTCAATTCCTGAGGAAGTATTAAGTGGTAAGATAGTGTATTTTGTTTGGGACATTCTGGTAATATCATATTAGTAGATATTTGGAAGCAAATTTTAAGCATTAATCTATCTTAAAAAATAACTGATGATTAATTTTAGCATTTTGAAAGCATGTGTTAAATGGCTCTTTATTTTTATTTCAGATAGATTTATCTAGAAAAGAATCTCATTTCTCACTACATTTTGTAATATCTATTATTTTCCTTGTTGCTAGATTATTAAAATGATATTATATAATATGAAAAAAATTCTAACAAAGAGCAGATTCAGAATTTTAATACTAGCTGTGTTAATATATAAGAAACTTAAGACGAGGCCTGGAAAGATACTTTGGGATTAAGGCAATTGTCTTGCATGTGACTAACTGACCCCGCCACTGCATATAGACTCCTGAGCACTTCCATTGATCATCAAAGATTATGGCATACTTCAGCCCCCTAGAAATGTTAACTGAAGAATTGTCTATTGTGTTCAACACTATTATTTCAGCAGATCATTCAAGAATAAGACACTCATTATCTTGGGAATGTTAATGACTGACTGGATAATTGTGCTACTTTCTGCCTTCAAAAAAGCTTATAAACTTACCTACAAGGATCCTATTGATAGATTTAGGTTTCTGTAACCTGATCAGGTTTCCTTAATTCAAGGCAATTTTAAATGGTCATGTCAGGTCCAAAATTTCCTGAGCCTTTCCCTGTAACTACTTCCTTCCTCTAATTGTCCTTTCATCTCAGAGGCATTAACTCCTATAAGTTCAGCATCTCCATGTGATCCTTTGGCTCAGACTATTTAAATCTATTGCACCAAATCCATATTATTAAGTGTTATAAAATAACTGGTTAGATATATTTATATTTTCATTAACTATCTTTCAAACAGACATTCTCTGCATAAAATTCAAGACCAAAATTAGCCTCACCAATGTTAAAACATTTAAAGACATTCCTTTCAAATAGCTAACATAGATGAATTCAGTGTCTACAGATAGAATAAGACAACAAATGTGGACTCCATGATGATTATTAAACCTGGAGCCTCTCCAATTTTTTTAAATAGAGACTCACTTCAAAGACCCATGAATAATGAAATTAGTTTAAATCTCTATTTCTAAAGTGCCGTAAGTGGTTATTTTGCTTCTAAAAGGTGTGTATTGCACTGCAATTGCTATATGCTTCACACATTTAATGTTGGGTTGTGATACTCTCAGATATATATTTTGTCTCGGAATGCCATAGCATACCTCTCCCAAATTTATGTAACCAATTGGTTACCTTGGTTATGTAGAGTGTTTAATAATCAATCCATCCTCTGGTCTGACTACTTTATACTTACATTTACTCCTAGTGAAGTGTTTCTATTAGTCAAATATTTACTCCATTAGGAGTTGGGGAAACCATTGGTACCCCTACCAGAAAAGTAAAATTCAAGAAAGAGTAAGTCAATATTTCATACAACTCCTCTCATACAAAATTACACAAGTGTGAACATAGTTCATAAAAACTACATAATAGCTCAGAACAGGACATAGTAGAATACATGGGGTCCTAAGCGGTGACACAAGCCGTAGGGTGTCTGCTTTGCATGCACTCACCTAGAATGGACCACAGTTTGGTCCCCCCGAGTCCCACATGGTCCCCCAAGCCAAGAGCGATTTTTGAGAGCATAGCCAGGAGTAACCCCTGAGCATCACTGGGTGTGGCCCAAAAACAAACAAATAAACAAAAAACAGTAGAGTGCATGCCTCACATATATGAGGTCATGTATTTTATCACTTAAACATGGAAAATAACCATAATTGTCCAAATGCATAAGTAAGAGAAGCACTAGCTGTCAAGTCAATGCTTAAATTTCTTGTTTTCAAACATTGTTTTTCCCATCTCCAAAAACTTGTTGAGTTGTTCAAATAATTTTTGTGATGTAAGTTATGCATACAACTTTTTATCATAATAAAGATTCAAATAGTGTTAATATACTTTGATTATTTATAATTATTATAAGTAGTAAATTTTATTTTTTCTGACATTCAGAACATATGAGAAATATCTGATTTTTATTCAGTCTTTAATTAAGTCTGAAAAAAATATGTAAAGAAATTCTAACCTTGGGGCTGGAGAGATAGCACAGCAGTAGGGCATTTGCCTTAGACGTAGAAGGATGGTGGTTCAAATCCTGGCATCCCATATGGTCCCCTGAGCCTGCCAGGAGTGTTTTCTGAGCATAGATCCAGAAGTAACCTCTGAGCACTGCCAGGTGTGAGCAAAAAAGAAAAAAGAAAAAAAAAAGAAAAAGAAAAATCTGACCTCAGGGCCAAAGTGATTGTGTACATCTAGGAGAGTGCTTGCTTTATATGTAGCCAACATAGGTTTGATCCAAGATACTGCAGATGGTACTCTGAGCATGGCCAGGAGTAATCCCTGAACACAGCCAGGTATGCCTCCCAAGAAAGCCTCAAAAACAACAATAAAAATTCTGTCCTCATGTAGAAAATGAAGCTGTAATTAAAGTCAGTTAACAAAGGGAAGTTATAAAAGATAACTAGATTGTCATACTGATATGATAAAAATTAATAAACATTAATTTCCTAAGATTAGTTAAAATACGTAAAACTGAAACCCATTTGACTAATTTCTACCCCAAAATAATTATGACTTTGTAGTCTCATACATTGTGATTTGAAATATTTTAGATCATAAAATAATACAAAATTTTCAAATGTTGCTATAGTTTTTTATTGGAAAAAAAACATGTTGTAAGTATACCTACAAAATGTGTTAGAATAATATTCAATTCATGGGAAAATATTCAAATAAAATTTTTCTAATTGCCATTTTTCCTAAAAGTTTATTCTTGAAATTAAAATTGTATTATAAATTTATACAGTTCACAACAACTTAGATGCTTTTGGAGATATCACTTTAAGTAAAGTAAATCAGAGAAAGGTGAACTACAGGATGAGCTCATTTATTTGTAGTTCACAAAATAAAATAAGGAGACGCAAAATAGAAGGACACAAGGTACCAAAGAAATGCCAAACACTTCACTCTAGATTATGGGGTGGGAGGCCAGTAAAGTAGAGAAATGGAGGAAGGAAGGAAGGAAGGAAGGAAGGAAGGAAGGAAGGAAGGAAGGAAGGAAGGAAGGAAGGAAGGAAGGAAGGAAGGAAGGAAGGAAGGAAGGAAGGAAGGAAGGAAGGAAGGAAGGAAGGAAGGAAGGAAGGAAGGAAGGAAGGAAGGAAGGAAGGAAGGAAGGAAAAGGAAGGAAAAGGAAGGAAAAGGAAGGAAAAGGAAGGAAAAGGAAGGAAAAGGAAGGAAAAGGAAGGAAAAGGAAGGAAAAGGAAGGAAAAGGAAGGAAAAGGAAGGAAAAGGAAGGAAAAAAGGAAGGAAAAGGAAGGAAGGAAGGAAGGAAGGAAGAAGGAAGGAAGGAAGGAAGGAAGGAAGGAAGGAAGGAAGGAAGGAAGGAAGGAATAAAGTTTATTGGATAATTGGATAGGAGGTAACAGAAACCAGGGTCTGGGACGTAGGAAACATTAGAGGTATAGAAAGTATACATATGTATATGTCTCAAGCAGAGTCATCAGTACAAAAATATGGGGCCCAAACCACAAAAATTAAATTAAAACATAATCCTGGCTAGGAGAAGCCTGGGGCCAGAGCAGTGGTGCAGGGATAGGGCATTTGCCTTGCATGCAACTGACCTAAGATTGACCACAGTTGAGTGCATAGCCAGGAGTAACCCCTTAGCATCACTGGATGTGGCCCATAAACCAAAATAAAATCAAATAAAATGAAAAATAATCCTGCTTAAAAAATAGGCTGAAGTTGGAAGGAAAGTAGGGACAATGGTGAAGGGAAGTTAGGTGGTAAGGTTGGCATTAGAATTGTGTATGCTTTTTTTTTCTTTTGCTTGATAGATGTTTAATAAAATAAAATTTCTGAGTTGGTGAATGAATTAAGAACTGAATGAGCAAATTGTTCTAAGTTAGTTATTCAATGATTCTAATCCTGCTTAAAAAATAGGCTGAAGTTGGAAGGAAAGTAGGGACAATGGTGAAGGGAAGTTAGGTGGTAAGGTTGGCATTAGAATTGTGTATGCTTTTTTTTTCTTTTGATAATAGATATTTAATAAAATAAAATTACGAGTTGGTGAATGAATTAAGAAAGAACTGAATGAGCAAATCGTTCCAAGTTAGTTGTTCAATGATTCTAAATTTGAAGCAAAGATAGCACATAACTTTTTCACACAAAAAATAATCATTGTTTTCAAACATTGTTTTTCCCCTGTCTCCAAAAACTTGTTGAGTTGTCCAAGCATTACTATCCACACTTGGCTGTCATTCTTTTATGGAAAATAGTGTTCCATGAAAAATGCAACAAATTCAGTTCAGAGTTCACATGATCTACACATACATACACACAGAGAGCTTACTCTTAGCTCTATATTTGAGGATAACTTCTGGTGGGGTCAGAGAAATATAGAGCATTCAGGGATAGAACCCTGCATCTCAGCTGAGTCCAAAGCAAGAGTTTCATCCACTATTTTGCATCTCAAACCCATCACACAAAATATTTCTATAAAGGAATATCAACTGTACAATTTCATGAAATTAATGAGTCAAGCAGCTGCATTAACATTCTTGAGTGAAATAGCATTGTTTTATTAGACTAAGAATCGGTTTATGAAAAATATAGTAACAATTACAGGTCATTGCATCTGCTGTAAGCTCTGACAAAGCACCCACAGTTTCCTCTACCAGTGCTTTCACATTGTAGGTATAAATATTATTACAGTGAAAACAGAAAGCATTTTAGTGCTTATATAGAAATCATGTGGCTCCTGTAGATTCCTGAAAATGTCTCAACTATTACCCATTGAATCTCTGATCAAATTTGAAATCCACTATTACAGATCAACACTAATGCCAAGACATAAAGAGTAGTACTTTCAGTGAATATTTGCACAAATTTTTTCATAACCTATGAGAATAATGGGATAGTAGAGACTTGATTATTTTTCTCTGTTGCTTTTCCATACAAGTCACAACATAAAACTGCATTTGAAAATGGAAGGTCAGTAAACAAAAAACCTGCTTCCTTGAAGTATCAATCTGATAAATACATCCACTAAAAATCTGAAATAGCACACAAGGCTGGAGCATATGCCTGACAATCGTGATCCTCAGAAATGATTCTCCATGTGAGATAGTAGTTCTTTGAATATAATTGAGAACAAATCTATGAGCACTGGGTTACACATACCATGTACACATCCTCCACTCCCCCTTCAAAAATTTGTATGCATGTTTGTGTTCACCAAGTTATTTTATTATTCCTTCTGAAAACAAAAGTGGCCTACCTTTTCATAGGTAGTTTAATTTTTCATCCCTGCCATTCAACATTGCCATTGATATCTTAGAGAAAAGGCGTTACACCAAATAATAAAAATAGAATTCTGTGGTGGGGGGAGTATTCCTTGGGCCAAAAAGAAAGCACAGTGGGTAGGGAATTTGTGTTGCATGCAGCTAACCTGGGTTCAATCCCAGGCATCCCATATGGTCCCCTGATATTGTCAGGAGTAATTTTTAAGCCAGGAGTAGCCTCTGTGAACCACCAGCTGTGGTAAACACACACACACACACACACACACACACACACACACACACACACACACACACACCCCTAAAAAGTATTTTTCTAAGAACAAGCTTATTTATAATGATGCAAATCTAAGACTGCAGTGTAAATATCACCATAGTTTCTCAATCGCTTCCTGTGGAATAGCCAGTCAACATGTTGAATATAACAGCCAAGTATGTATTTAATTCTAAATACATATTTAGCTTTCTATCTTCTTGCTCCATCAGCTTAAGCATTCTTACTTATTAACCTTTCATCTTAGGTTCTATCTTTCAACCCTTTTAACTTTTTGTTACTTATTGCTGGATTTTTTCCAGTTTTGCTTCATTGTTCATTAAGTGTGACAAAAGCTAGACATAGTTTCTTAATAAGATCTTCATAGAGTCCAATAGATTAAAAAATATTACTTCCCGGATATGGTATATCATACTTCTATTAATATATCACCATAGTCTTTTAAATAATGGCAGTTCTTTTGTGACTATCCTGACTTTTAAGTTTAGAATCATTCCTAGATTTTTATTGTAGTTGTGAAGATGCAGAGCTTTTACCTTTAATCTTTGCATTTTGTTTCTGACTTTTGAGTGTTATATTTTGCCCTTGACCTATTTTATGTTCCCTTAGTTTTTCATGTCAATTTTCCTAATTTATCAAACTCACACAGAACTATTCCTGGCTTCCAAGATGCAAAAATACCAACCACTGACTGTCAGTCATACTTGTTCTCAATTTTATCATTGTAGGAGTACATTAAAAAAATACAGATTGATTCTGGACACATTTTTTTTTACTAGTTATGAGAAAGAACTGCAATAGCTAGAATAAGATTCAGCTCCTTTCTACTTTTTTAGACACAGAAAGTACAGAATTGCCCCTAAGTCACGCAAAATAGAAATAGTTAAATTCCAGTTCTGTTATATGTAAAAAATACCAACACTGGAAGGATACTAAAGTAAAAGTCTGTTACTGTGTAAAATGAACAAAAAGACATCAGCAGACAGGTTAGCAGGGAAGTGTGAATGACCTCGCTTAAAAATTTTACTCACAATGCCCTAAATTAGGTAAATCCAGTTTCATTGAAAATGGTGACTTGAGCATACTCTAGTTCTTTGTCTTTCGATCTTCATTTTTCCCATCTGACTAGCTCATCTAATTATACAGAAAGTTATCTATTCCATGACACTGGGAGAAAGTCTTTGCAAGACAATTGATGTTTTTATTTCACTCAGGGAGAACTTATCAAAGGAGGAAAGAGACCCTAAATGCAGCAGATATTTGATGCTACTGGTAAGCTTATATTGTTGCCGTAGCAACGTCTTCTTTAAGGATGTTTCAGAATTTCCTATTAACCTCTATTTTCAGAGGTTTATAACTTCTTGGTAAAAATACCCTCCAGGCTAAAATTTGGTATAAATGATCTCAGATTTTCCAGGTGTCAGATAATATACATATTTATAATATTTTTTTCAAAAAAGCCTGATGAGCTCCAAATAAATTTTTCATTTTTATAATGTACAATATTTATTAAAATAAATTTACTATTTCTGGATTTATGTAGCTACACAATCAAGTCACTTGTAAAGTTTAATGTTTGGTGTTGTTTTAATTCATTTTAACTTTCTGATTCTAATGGTCATGTTACTTTATATTAACTATCAATAAGAAAGACTTGACTATTTTAAAACTGGTGGCTAAGGTCGCCCAAAGAGAAATAGAAATGGTTACTATGAGTTTATGGATGTTATATTTTTACTTATTAAAGTTTAGGAAATAAAAATAAAATCTAGCTTGTCATAAATATAGAAGCAAAGATAAAGGGAAAAGGCCTGGGCCCACAATCTGTCTCTTTCCTCCTTTCCTGCATAAAGATACCTCATTTTTTTCCTGATCTGAAAACAGTACCTTGCAGTTTCCACAAAATAAGAATCAATTTTACTTTTACTGCACTTTTACTGATGAATATAGAATTGTTTTCTTCAGCAGATTTTTTTTATCATTTTCTGAAAGTGTACTAAAAATAGAATGATTTTGTTTCCTATCAAATTTTCTACTGATTTTTTTTTACTTAGCTTGAACATTAGTTTGTTTCTGAGTCACACCCAACAGTGCTAAGCGATCACTCCTGATGTAGCTTAGAGGACCATATGGGGTACAAGGTTGAGCAAAGGTTAGCAATGAACAGCAAGTGGCCTACCCCTATACTATCACAAATTCCGTCTTGATTAATTTTTCATACAGAAAAGTAGTAACATTAAGGCAATAAACATCCATCTTTCTCTTAGATTAGTCAATTGTTAACATTTAATAAAATTTCTTAAGACCTGTTAACAATATTATACTTCCGGGTCAAGTATTTCAACATGTCTCTTCAGTTAATATAGAAAGACTACTACACAATCACAAAACGATTCTCTTGATATTTAAAACTAATATAGTTATCAAAAGTTATTTAAAAGGGGTCGGAGTGACAGTGCGGTGGTAGGGCATTTGCCTTGCACGCAGCTAACCCAGGACACACCACAGTTCAATCCCCTGGAGACCCATATGGTCCTCCAAGCCAGGAGCGATTTCTCAGAGCATAGCCAGGAGTAACCCCTGAGCATCATAGGGTGTGCCCCTCCCAAAAAATGTAATTTAAAAATTACCTGAACTCTGGAGAAATGATTCAAAGGACTGACCCATGATGAATCTTTAAAAGAACCAGGTTTTTATCACCTGATACTTGCATGGACCCTAAAACACCAATAGCATAGTTGGGGAGTAATACTGCTTACTACAAACGAAAGATACCTCTAAAAATAACCTATGTCTGTCTCTGTATTTTTTTTTTAATAATTGGATTTTTAGGGCACACCTGGCTCTGCTAGGACTGACCCTTTGTTCTCTGTGCTCAATGAATACTTCTGGTCAGGTTCAGGGAACATTATTCAATGCCAGGAATCAATCCTGGGTGGACTACATGCAAGGCAAGCTCTTTACCTGCTGCATTATCTCTCTATCTAGCCTCATGTGTATGTATGCTTTAATAATTCATTTCTGTAAAATTATTAAATTAAAACTTAAATTCGGGTTTCTTTTTTCTTTTTAGAGGATTTCATTACTAGTTTGTTTAATTTTGGACCAGAATCATTTTGTTCTCTTTTAAGTTACTCTTTTGAATATTGACTAATATAATATCTTTTCTTTATATGTACTATAAATTTCATTTTCTACCTTTGTAATTTGTTGATCTTTATTTGTTAATTCCTTTTAAAATTTATATATATATATATATTTTTTTTCTTTTCCAACTCACCAATTTGTACTTCATATCCATATAAGTAGTTTATGTAGGAAATCAGGACTCTTCTGGCCATCAATCCCATGCATATGTCAATACGTATATGTGTGTTTATGTAAACCTGAAAGCTACATATGCTTACCTTGAGATTTCACTATTTTTTCTTTGCCTGTTTATGCCTTTGCTTACATAGTAGCAGATCGTATGCAATGTCACATTGCAGTTTACATGTTCTCAAAGTACTAAACATGTAATATAATATTCCTTCTAGACTGATTGGTATGGATTATTTTGTCTAATTTTTAAAATATTTTAATTGTAAATATTATAAAAAGTGAGGGAAAATACGTGAAATGAATCTAGGATAATCCTATAGAATCAGACAATACTATGATCCAAGACAATGCAGTTCAGTCATTCATTTACTTTTCACCTAAAACCATGTACCAATCAATAGTCTTATAATGGTTCAGGACTATTCTGGGCTCTATGCCTAGATTTGATCAATACTTGGGGACTCTATGGGCTGCAGCAGATTGGAGGACACCAATGTCATGTCACGTCAAGTCATGTGCTTGACTACATGCCAGGTAAGCACCTTCTCTTCTGAACTGTATCTCAGCCAATTAAGTAATATGAATTTTTAATTTATATTTAGTAAATATTTGTGGGCAAATAAGTAAAAATATATAAGTCCTTATAACTTTCCACAGGAGTCTCTGATATGGATCTCCTAGTACAAAATATTTGATTGGGTTTGGGCCATATTTTATGGTGATCAAGTGTTATTCTTGACTTTTTGCTCAGAAATTATGCCTGGCAAGCTTGAGTCACTATATGGAATACCAAGGACAGAATCTGGGTTGGTTGCACACAAGGCAAACACCCTACCTGCTGTGCTTTTGTTCCTGTGCTTGCCAATTAAAAAAAAGTAGTCAAATAAATATTACTACAGAAATGCAATGGATTCTAATAAAACTAAATATAGGATAGTCAATAGGGAGAGTGAACCAAGGCAATCATGTGTATTTCACAAACCAAAATCATTCTATGTGCTTATTCTAGGATGACTTTTATTTTTAGTTCTATCACAGTGATTCTTAAAATGTTATAAATATAAAGAATTAAACAGGTTAAATATATCATTAGAGTCAGTTGGATATGCTCTTTTCCTTTGTAAACGTAAGCTTTTATTAAACATTCCTAACAACCCCCAGTACATTGCCAATACTTGTTTGTCTTTTGAAATAATAAATCCTGACTTTCACTCTTTTATCAAATTTCAAGAAAAAAACTGTTACCAATTTTAATCATATTCAAAACAATACTAATTTATCTCAATATAGCTAACCAATTCTGTGACTCAACCTGTCGGTTTTTGTCAGCTACAGTATTCTCATTATAATGTGATTCATGCTTCATCATTTTGGAATTGGTCTTCTGGCAGTTTAATAGTTTACCCTGAAAAGAACACAAAGTGGGTGGTACAGGATTATTAAGCTCTTGAGCATCAAGGAGTTGCCTTCCCTTGCCTTCATAAATGAATGACAAATTGGCTGGAGATAGGATTCTTGAGTCAAAACATTTTCCTTCAGACACTACAGATGTATTATTTTCTTTTCTCTTTTAAAGCTCTCAGAAATGTGGTGGTCAGGGTGATATTTTCTGCCTTACACAGAATTAGCCTTCTCCTCTTGATGCTTCCAAAATTCTTATACTTCAAAGCATCCAATTTCATGAGATCACTTTTAAGTATAATTTTATTTTTTAGGTTAGCTGGTACATTTTACAGACCCTTGGCTTTTAAAACAATCCTTTTAAAATTAAGAAAAAATTATTTTATTTTCTTCATTTTTTTTCTTATCTCCAGTGTGGAATAAGTTGAGTGTAGGTGGGCTTTCACAGAGAACTCTTTTTCAGTCATTAATAAAAATTAAAAGACCCTACTTTGAACACCAAAAAGCTCTATAAAAACCCTCAGCAGGGGCTGGAGTGGTGGCACAAGCAGTCAGGCATCTGCTTTGCACGTGGCTGACCTAGGATTAACTGTGGTTCAATCCCCCAGCTACCATATGATCCCCCAAGCCAGGAGCGATTTCTAAGCACATAGCCAGGAGTAACCCCTAAGCATCACCGGGTATGGCTCAAAAGCCAAAAACAAAATGAAACAAAACAAAACAAAAAAATAAAGAAAACCCTCAGTAAACAAGTATGCTTATTGAGACTATTTTGTTTTTGTTTTTTGGGGGGTGGGGACACACCCGGCGGTGCTCAGGGGTTACTTCTGGCTAACTGCTCCTGGCAGGCACGGAGGACCATATGGGATGCCGGGATTCGAACCAACCACCTTAGGTCCTGGATCTGCCGCTTGCAAGGCAATACCGCAGTGCTATCTCTTGAGCCCCTACTTGCTGAGACTACTTTAATAAAAGAGATCCATGATTAAAAACCAAATTCGGAATTCTTCTATTATATTTTAAAAATGATGAATCTTTTTTTCTTGTATTCCATTTCCTTGTACTAAGAATACTTTCTGCCTTAGTTTTCAAAATCCAAATAATTTTTATTCTTTTTTTTTTTTCTGGTTTTTGGGTCACACCCGGTGACGCTCAGGGGTTACTCCTGGCTATGCTCTCAGAAATCTCTCCTGGCTTGGGGGACCATATGGGACACAAGGGAATTGAACGGCAGTTCTTCCTATGTCAACCTCATGCCCTATCACTGAGACACTGCTCCTGCCCCTACTTTTTTATCCTTGTTTGATCGGAATATTGGGAATTTCTGTGAACTCTTTAAATGACAATGTCTTAGTCTCTTTTATCATTTGAGGGGCTGGGGAGAGAGCACAGTGGGTAGGACAATTGTCTTGCACACAGCTACCCCAGTTTCCATATTGTTCCACAAGTGATTCCTAGGGAGTAAGAAAAAGCCCCTGAGCATCACTGAGTGTGGCCCATCAACACTCCACTCCTTAAAAAAAAAAAAAGTCATTTGAATGCTAAATTCCTCTTTCATAGAGAAAATCTCATTTGACCAAATGATATAAAACCACATCTGTTTTGTGGTAAGTGGGGAATCTGTTAAGCAGTCTCAGTTAACAATATGATAAGGCATGCACAACAGACCAGGAAGCTACGGATTGGAGGAATATTTCAAATTACCCACAACTGCTTAACACCCCTGATAGGACTCCCTTGGGGGAAAGCAGACAGTCTGGTTTCTTCTGTGTTGTCTTTTTTGTGACTAAGCAAAAGCCTCTTCCCCAAAGAAACATTTTCCCAAATAGAATCTGAGGCCTTCTTAGAATATCTACTTTTTTGAGAGCCAATTTTGAACTAAACTTTCTGTAACAATCTCTTCACACATACACCCCCTTTTTTGAACGAAGTGCAAAAACCTTGTTCCTGCTCTCTTCCCTACCTATTAGTCTTCTATTTCCAGCAACTTCATATAATTTTACTCCTGCTAAATTGGATGCCATTCTATGTTCATCATTTTTTGCTCAAATAAACTTCCATACATTTAATATACCCATCATTTTATCTTTTAGCAATAGCATCACCATTTTTTTCTAGCTGATTTTTTGAGATAGTATCATTTACTGATATTGTGGACATGAGAGATAATACAGTGATTAGGGCTCTTATCTTGCGCATGACCTAACCAGTTTTGATCCCCAGCACCATCTGACCTGAAAACTACTGCTTGCGGCCCAAACCAACTCCCCCCAAATAGTAGGATTATTGCTTTCTGCTTGCAGTCTTATGTACACTGTGCCCATCACCAGATGAACAGACTGTCACTTGTATCTGTTTTATCTTAACCCCATTACCCATTAGCAACAATTCTGCTGATAAATATGTTTTGGGTGAGGGAGCGAGAGAAAGAAAAAGAGAGAGAGAGAGTTTCTTTAAACTAAATTAATTACCAAGTGGCACTATCTATTATTTAGTACCAGTTATTTCCTAAACTAACTCTAGAGAAACAACATTTTTAGATGTGAAGTATATCTCAGTTTGCCCCACTAGATTAAAGTGAGAGATTGAACAAAACCTTATTATAATCAAATCACTTTTTAATGGATACATTTGATTAGCTGCTTTATTTTTTCAAGAAGTATTCAATCTCTTAGCTATCAACTTTGCTTATAGATTTTGGGGTTAATCTCTTTTTGTTTGTATATTTTCAGGTCTGATGATAGTCATCATTATATTTTGAACTGACTAATCCCTGCTCATTCATATCAACAATTAGTAGAAGCATTATCATTATAAAAATAATTCTTTGTGGGGCCAGGGAGATAAGTTAAGGGGCTGGGGCATGAGCTTTGCATATAAGACCTCAGTTTTTAACCTCAGCACATATTTGCCTTATTTGAAATAACAACTAGGCACTACATGGCAAATAATTTCTACCACATCAGAACTACCTAATGTGGTATGTGGTCCAAAGCTCAATTAAAAAAAAAAAAAAACACAAAATGATATTTTTTTTCTAACATGGATTAGTCCAGGGACCCATTGGAGCATTGAACTATAAAGTAAAAAACATAAGACTTCAATATATAATTAAAGAAGTAACCTAAATGTTTATGACATATTTAAAGATTTATCCTGAACTGGAAAATATGAGTCTATTTTTTTCCTTGCTTCTAAGTGTGTATTTAGTGGTAGGAAGAGCTTACTCCTGGACTTCTGCTTAGGGATAACCCCTGGCAGTGCTGGGGATTGAACTAAACTTGGCAAATGCTTTACCCCTATACTTTCTCTCTGGTTTAGGAGTCTTCAACCCTTTATCCCTGAGGATATTTAAACAATTCCTTATCAAGACCCACAAACTTTTCTTTCTGATTCTTGCCAGCTTTCTTGTTCTGAATACTTAATTTCAAATTCCCTTAGCAACTTTGTTGTGAACAGTAACCTAAAAGCATTACTAAAAATCTTTCATACTATTGAAAGTCTTTTCTTCTGCCATTTCTCTAATTTTGCATCATAAACGTCTAGGAAACAGCCAGGCTAGATTTTTTTCCTCTTAAATCTCATCTGCCTAGAGAATGAAAGCTGAGTAGAAATTAGACTAATGAATGCAATGACTCTCTTTGTAGCAACATTTCACAAGATCACTCTGTAGTTCTGTACGTTTTGCCCTTCACAATATATGTTAGTTCAGTTCAGACTACAAACTAAATATAAAAAAGCATATATTTTCACAGGAAAAATTTTGAGATTAGGAAGAACAAATAACCTTTACTGTGTTATACTGTGTATAACTCTGACATTCTCCTCATGTATTATGCCATGGCACTTAATTGCTAATTTTCTCCCTTAGGCAAATGTGTACAACAGAAAGTATTGAGTAGGCACTGAGAGAAACTGTTTAAATACATGAATTAAAGAATAGGTGATATATATTAAGATATTTAAATATATATCAGATAGGACTAATATCATGCTATTAAAGTATTTTCTAGGAATTATGGTAGAAAAAGTAAATAAGGTGTTATATTAGAGCATATATCAAAGCTGAAAAGATCATATTGTAGATTTAAGTGAAAACTGAAGACTCAAAGAAACAGTCAGCAAGTAAATGAGTATATCAGGATTCAAATATAAGCCAGAACCTAAACTTCCTATGACTTTTAGATAAAGCAAAAGGATATAGGGCATAGAGATAGTATAGCTGAGGTATTTGCCTTAAAAATGGCCACTTTGACCTAACATAATTATATATCTAGTACTGCATATAGTCCACTAAATTCTGCCAGGTGTCACTCCTGAGTCCAGAAACAATAATAGCCTCTGAACATAACCAGGGCTCCCAATTATATATATACGTGTATACAAATAATTTACACAACTTATACATATGCATACATGCACACACACACACACACACACACACACACACACATATATATATATATACCTAACATACAAGTGTGTAAGTTAATTTTGCATAACAACCTAACTAGTCCTAGTACTCAGATTAAGGATCTGAATGTGTCTGCCTGTGAGGATATTTCTAGATATCATTGAAAATAGTTAAAGGAATTAAGAACTGGGCTCAAATCTAACCATCAAACCTCCTTTGGCTAGCTCTATTAAGAATATAAGTAATGTTTCCTTTCTCTTGTCATTCCCTGCTGTGTGTAGATTTTTAGCTATACTAGAGTATGCCTCACAGGACCAGTAAACAGTAGAATTAAATGACCTTCCTGTTACTACTAGTTTACTGTCTGCCATTACTACAAATTGATTTTCCTGTTTACCTATATCATGCAGGCAAGATGGTTATCTAGGACTTGAATCCACCATCTTACATTCTAGCTCTATATTGCTAATAGGAATTTTCCCCAGATATTACCTTGTATTCCAATTTTTGACCTCATGAAGCCACTTGGAACTGACAAATTATAACTTTTAACATTTAACTGAGAAAAGAAGTGTCTTGTAAAAACTAAATAATTTTGTAAACTTTCAAATTCTTCAGAGGGTGAAAAATTAATAAGGTTTAGATTGACTGATTAATAAAGTAAAAATAAAGAACAATATATTAAAAACTTGTACAATTCTTGCATAGTTGATATATAATGTGATTTTTCACATGTAGCTTAAAAACTTTTAGCTACGACTTAGGTTGTATGGAGAAAAAGGAAAATCACGGCTCTATCAAAGAGAATAAAAACATGTAGACTAAAGTTTAGCCTCCTCTAATAAAAATAAGTGTTTTGTATATTCTCCAGTCTAGCAAACAACATTACACAGGACTTTTCCTTTGCTGAAGTGATTAATGCACAATTAATATTATCCTAACACCAAAAGCAGAGACGCTATTAAAAATAAAAAATTATAGACCAATACACTTGATAAACACTGATGAAAAGATCAACAAATTCCTAGAAAACTAAATTCAACAATGAATCAAAAAGATTAAACAGCATAATCAAGTGGGATTCATCCAGGGATACAAAAATGTTTTAAAGTATGCAAACCAATTAATGTATTTCACTTTTTCCATAGAAGGATCACATAGTAAAATTGATGCAGAGAATGCTTTTGATCTTATTCAACAACCTTTCATGATAAAAAACCCTCACAAATATAGATATGAGGATCAGACTTCAAGATAATAATGGCCATATAAAGCAAATTAATAACCAATATTATACTAAATGGTAAAAACTGACTCCTCTTAATATCATACACAAAGCAAGTATAACCACTTTACCACTCTCATTCAAATAAGTGTGGATCATGTTTACCACAGTAGTTAGCTAAACAAAAATATTAAAGAGATTTGAATTTGAAAGAGGTCAAAGTATCACTATATGCAGGTAATAGAATAATATACATTGAAAACCAAAATATTCCAACAAAATATTATTAGAAAAATAAGTAGCAAGTTAAAAATTAATAAAACAAAATTAAAATTAAAATTAAAATTAATAAACAAAACCAGTAGATACCAGTAAATACAATACAAAAACCCCTTCCTTACACCTATATTCATTGCAGCACTATTTACCATAGTAAAACTCTGGAAACAGGGGCCGGAGAGATAGCATGGAGGTAAGGCGTTTGCCTTTCATGCAGGAGGTCATCGGTTCGAATCCCGGCGCCCCATATGGTCCCCTGTGCCTGCCAGGAGCAATTTCTGAGCCTGGAGCCAGGAATAACCCCTGAGCACTGCCAGGTGTGACCCAAAAAAAAAAAAAAAAAAAAAAAAAAACTCTGGAAACAACCCAGATGCCCTTCAACAGATGAATGGCTAAAGAAACTGTGGTACATATACACAATGGAATATTATGCAGCTGTCAGGAGAGATGAAGTCATGAAATTTTCCTATACATGGAAGTACACGGAATCTATTATGCTGAGTGAAATAAGTCAGAGAGAGAGAGAAAAATGCAGAATGGTCTCACTCATCTATGGGTTTTAAGAAAAATGAAAGACATTCTTGCAATAATAATTTTCAGAACCAAAAGAGAAAAGAGCTGGAAGTTCCAGCTCACCTCAGGAAGCTCACCACAAAGAGTGATGAGTTTAGTTAGAGAAATAACTACATTTTGAACTGTCCTAATAATGAGAATGTATGAGGGAAATGGAGAGCCTGTTTAGAGTACAGGCGGGGGTTGGGTGGGGAGGAGGGAGATTTGGGACATTGGTGATGGGAATGTTGCACTGGTGATGTACATACACAATCATGCATGTAATCAAGGTGTTCAAATAAAAAATAAATAAATAAAATAAAATACCTTTTATAATAATGTCTAGGAGCCGGAGTGGTGGTGCAAGCCATAGGGCTTTTGCCTTGCAAGCAACTAACCTAGGATGGTTGGATCACCTGGCGTTCCATATGGTTCTCCAAACCAGGAGTAACTTCTGAGCACATAGCCAGAAGTAACTCCTGAGCATAACCAGGTGTGGTTCTCCGCCCCCCCCAAAAAAAAAACCAAAAATAAATAAATAAAATAATGTCTAAAATCATCAACTATCTAGAAAACAACTTAAGGTAAACAAATTTGCTCAGTGAAAATAATAATTTTTTTTTCAGGGGAGAGCGCGCACACAGTCCCCCACTACCATAAATTACGCAGTCGAGTTTTCCACATGTGAAGAAATCGCAGGGGTCAGCACGCCCGGAGTGCAATGGGCGAGCCTCACCCTGGGGAAACCACCTGAAAATAATAAATTATTTTTTAAAGAAACCGAAGAAGACAAAATTACATGTTCACTGATTTCTAAAATTCAACATTTTCAAATTACTTTCTTACTGAAACCATCATACAGTTAAAATTCCAATGGTATTCTTCAAAGACATGGAACAAACACTACTAAAATGTGTAAGGAATCATAAAACTCCCTGAATAGGAAAAGCAATTCTAAGAGAAAAAAAATACATATATCTAGGGTCAAAAAGATAATAGAGTGGGTAGGGTGTTTGCCTTGTATGCCGTCTACCTGGGTTTTATCCCCAGCTTCCCCTCTGATCTCCCAAGTCTGCCAGGAGTGATTTTTGAGAGCAGAGCCAGGAATGCTCTGGGTGAGTCAGGAATGCCCTGAGTGCTAGGTGTTAGCCAAAAAAAAAAAAAAAAACATAACAAACAAACAAACAAAAACAAAAAAAGAAAAGGTAAAGAATAAGAAAAATACATATGTAAGGTTATACAACTTCAAATTATACTACAAAGCTGTATTAATTAAAATTACATATCATAAAACTAAAATAATGACAGACTTGCTGCAGACTAATCAAACAGGGTTGAGAATATTGAGATAAACCCCAAGGTTTATGATCAGCGAAACCCTGACAAAAGAGCTAAGATCATAGAAAGGAGGAAAGAAAATCTATTCAACCATTGTGCTTGGAAAACTGGATAGCCACGTGTAAGTTCTACTTGATTTCACATTATTCACACAGCTAAAATCAAGTGGATACAAGACAAGATTAGACCAAAATTCATAAAATACAGCAATGAAAATACAGGCTAAATTCTTCAGGAAAAGAATCTCAGAGATATCTTCAACTTGATGACCACATAAGCAAAGACAAGGGAAAAAAAAGGAAATGGGCCGATATTAAATTAGAAAGCTTCTGCATATCAAAAGAAACTCATGCTAAATAGATTCTACAAAATGGTAGAAATTATTTGTATGCCACAAATCAAATAAATAACTAATCTCCAAAATCTATAAGGCACTTGCGATTCTCAATGGTAAAAAATTCACAAACCCATCCAAAAGAAAGAAGATGATGAATACACTTTACAAAAAGAAAAATACAGTTGGCCAATAATTATATAAAAAAGTGTCCTTTCACACCTTTGATTTTGCAATGGTATCTCAAAACAACAATCAGAGATCACGACTCACAAGTGAAATGGCATGTAACAAAGTTCTGAACAGCCAAGTGTTGGTGGGGACATGGTGAGAAAATAATGCTTATTCCCTGTGAGAATGTTGTCTGGTACAATATCAATGAAAAGCAGTATGGAAACCTTGGAATAAAGCTCACATACTTTTCTTGGCATCTATATTCAAAATACAAGAACATTAATTCAAAAGAACAATATACACATCATGTACATAGCAGTAATTGTTAGAATATTCAATATATTGAGATAACCCAAATGCTCAAAAAGAGATGAATAAATAAAAATAGTATATAATATAAATATATGGTATATATGCCACATATTTTTATCCATTCATATTTTTATACTTTAATATAATATAAACCATATATACAGATATATACTATGCAACTATAAGAAAGGACACAATCATGCAGTTTGCCATAACATGTATGAAACTAGAGGATTTTATGCTAAGAATAGTCAAACAGAATGAAGGGCTTTGATACAGAATGATCTCTCTCAAATGCCAGATTTGAAGATACATAGTAAAAGGACAGCTAATGGCCAAAGGCAACAGAACTAGAGAGTTAATTTCTGAAACTTAGATTGTGTGTGTGGAGAGAGTGAAGGAGTGCTTTTAAAAAATGGTCTTTATTTAACCTTGATGAAGGAAAGTAGGTACTTTGGTGTTGGGTGTGGTGCTGTATGATGTATGCATGCAATCACCATAGACAGTTTTATAAATCACAGTATCTCAACAGACTAAAATTAAATCAATCATAAACATGTATTCTTGGGGCCAAAATGATAGCACAGTGGTAGGGCATTTGCCTTGCACGTTGCCAACCTGGCAAAGAGCCAAATTCAATTCCCGGCATCTCATATGGTCCCCTGTGCCTTCCAGGAGCAATTCCTGAGTGCAAAGCCAGGAGTAACCCCTGAGCACAGCTGGGCATGACCCAACCCCCCTCAAACACACACACACACACACACACACACACACACACACACACACACCAGAGAAGAGAGTTTGAGAAAAGTTATGTTTTTTCCCATTTAGAAAAATATACTTAAAGTATTATTAATTAGAGTTTTATATTAAATATCATTTAGAATATCAATTTAGGATAAACTGAGATGAATATATTCATTGCATGGGAAGAAAGTATTTCTAACACTATGAGAAGCAACACACTTTAATCATGCCCCATCTCATACTAAATAATTTTCAAAATTATTTATCCCATTAAAAGTTATAAATAGAAATATATCAAAATATTTAAAATATTTTAGTGCCACATTCAACAGTGCTCAGGACTTAATCTTGGCTCTGTGTCAAGGAATATTCTTCCTGGGACTCAGAGGATCAAAGGAGTTGTTGAAGTATCAGATTCAGAACAGTCAGATGCAAGGCAAATCACTGCTCTCTGTAATATCTCTCTGACCCCTATTTTAATAAAAATATATATAAGGATTATTTTACAGTTTCAATTTTTTAACATTACTCAATGTTAAATAATTTTAGAGACATGGCTTAAGACCTCTGTATATGTATAGGACATAAAACATCTGCCACCAGATCCAGATCTCAATAAATATGAAACACTACACTTGGGATTAGAGATAGTTACAGGAGTTATACCAGGGGTCTCAAACTCAATTTACCTGGGGGCCGCAGGAGGCAAAGTCAGGGTGAGGCAGGGCTGCATGAGGAATTTCACAGAAAAAAAGTCCTCAAACGTCATTATAAACAGTTTTAATTATTTCTTTTGAACATGAATAGAACATTGAGTGAAGATCATGAACAGTTCTTCTGAACATGGCATCTTTTGCTTATGCCTTGCTGCCAGAGTCTTGACAGCACTTCTCACAAATCTGAACCACATTTGGCTTTAGAGAGGAAGCAGTTGAGACCCTCAGTATGGCTTGAAGATAATCATCATTAAGGCTAGACCTGTACTTTGACTTATTGAAGTTCAATGTGGAGAATAACTTTTCACACAAATATGTGCTCCCCAAAAGGCACATGGTGCGCTTCAACATTCAGGAAAGCTCAGGGAGCTGGGGGTAATTCTCTCAAAAATTGCCCATGCATGTCTGCTTTTCCACTAATCTCCCTGAACTTGGCTTTGAGATCAGAGTTGCATTGCAGGTCAATGAGCTCCATTTGAAGCACAGGAAAGGCAACTTGCACATCAAAGGAAAAGGGGTCCACAAAAATTTGGAAAGTGGCTCTGTACTTTTTGAAGTCTGCAAATCTGTAATCAAATTTCTTCTCTAGCTTAAAAATAGCATCAACATATTTCTCACCACTGAATGGTATGCCTGCATCCACAAGTTCCTTGCATGCTGGAAAATGGCAAAGATTTGTCTGAGAGAGCTGGGATTTCCATAACACAAGTTTTGTGGAGAATGCTCTCACGTTGTGATAGGCAGCACTGATAAGCTGCCCCAGGCCTTGTAACATCTTGTTTAGTACATTCAGCTTATGTGTGATGTCAATAAAAAAAGCTAAGTCCATAAGTCATTTGTGATCACTCAACTCAGAAACAGCATTTTCATCCTTCTCCGTGAAGGCTTTCACTTCTTCTCTCGTCTCAAAAAATCTTTTCAGGACATTTTCCCTGCTGAGCCAATGTACCTCTGCAAAATAAAACTCATCTCCATATTCTGACTCCATTTTCTCTAAAAAAGCACGGAACCTCCTGTGCTTTGAGCCCCTGGATCTGATTTGATTGATGCATTTCACAACAGACATCACATTGTCACATGGCAGAAATTTACTGCAAAGGGCCAGCTGATGGATAATGATGTGAAGAGCAATGGCCGTCTCTACACCCTCCTCTTCAAGTTTTTTTTTGAACAAGTGCCATCAGTCCATTTTTCTTCCCTGTCATCGATGGCACTTCATTGGTTATTATTACAACAAACCTCTTCCATGGCAAACCTGCATTTGCAATGGCATCACACAGATGCCTAAATATCTCATTAGAGGTGGTCTGGTCATGCATTGGAATTATTGTGAGCAGCTCCTCTGTCAATTCAAAATTGCAATCAACACACAGACATAAATTGTGAGCTGCGCAGTGTCTGTTATATCTGTGCCCTCATCAAGAGCAACTGAGTATGCATCAAAACATTTGGCTTTCTCACACAGTTGATGATAAATGTCACTTGACATGTCAGAAATGTGCTCTGCCAAAAGTTGGCAGAAAGGCTGATTTTGCTAAACTGACCTTTCTTTTCTGGACAGATAATACTTGCAGCCTGTAACATGCATTTTTCAACAAACTCCTTCTCTGAATGGTTTCCCTGCCTTAGCAATCATCTCACTAACCATGTAACTAGCTTCGACTGATAAAACATTCTCTTTGGTTGCTTTCTTGAAGAAATCTTGTTGCCTTATTAGATATGCTTTAAAACTGGCAATCCGCGTGGCTTTCTCATTTCCTTGATATTTTGCACATTCCTCAGCATGTTTAGTTGAATAATGGCGTGTCAAGTTGTATTCCTTGTGCACTGCAACTTTCTCTGAGCAAATAAGACATGTGGGGATGCCCCTGTGCTCAACAAACAAATACTGTGTTTCCCACTTTTCCTGAAATTGTTTGTGCTTGTCTTCAATCTTTCTCTTCACTGCAGACTTTAATGAAGTCATGATGAAGGTATGACCAAATTTAATTCTGTAGTAAACTTCTCTCTCTTCTCTCCCTTAGGCCTCCGATAATGCAACAGACAGTGGGCAGGAGCAGTGGAAATGACATCTGTGCTAGGCGCAAAGTATTCACAATTATTCGTTTACCTAATATTCACAATAAAATATCGCATTAGTGGGGCTGCAGAGGTGGTGCTAGAGGTAAGGTGTCTACCTTGCAAGCGCTAGCCAAGGAAGGACCGCGGTTCAATCCCCCAATGTCCCATATGGTCCCCACAAGCCAGGGGCAATTTCTTAGCTAAGAAATGCTTAGCCAGGAGTAACCCCTGAGCATCAAACAGGTGTGGCCCCCCAAAAATTTTTTTAAAAAACGCATTAGTAAGAAAAAAAATTGCAAAAAGTCACATTAAACATTTGCATACCCCGAAAGAAACTGCTTGGGGTATACGAATGTTTAATGCTATTTTTTCTTACTAATGCGATTTATATTGCGATTATTTGGTAAGCGAATAATTGCGAATATTACGATATTTGAAGGCTGACCGCGGGCCACAAAATGTTGTATAGAGGGCTGCAAATAGCCGAGTTTGAGACCCCTGGGTTATGCATTTGCCTTGCATTGTATAATGCTGTATAACTCCCTGGCACTGTATTGTTCCCTGAGCCTCATCTAGAATGATTCCTGAGTGCAAAGTCAGGAATAAGCTTCATGAACAGAAGTTCCAAATTCAAAACCAAACCAAAACAACACGCAAATAATCTAATTTTAGATATTACAAACTAAACCATAAAAAATTTATTAGTGTTCTATTACATTAACTTATTATTTTTATTTTTATATGAGACCAGAAATAAAGTCTGAAGAGGTTGGAGGCTTCATTCTCCCTGCCTGTCATATTGGGTTCATCTCATCTTTCTACATAGCAGTCTGAGCTATTCCTTAAAGTTGTCATTCTCAATTCCCTTTCATAGTGGATTTTGTAATCTATAAATATTTTTTTTATTAAATTGCTTTGTGTGAAATGTTTTTTCCCTTGATGGGTATATTTTCTAAAGAAAAGAAATTTAATGAGTTTTCTCATATATGACTGCCCATAACTTGACCAGTATATATATATATATGTATATATATATATATGTATATATATGTATATATATATAATTTTCTCATTCTACATTTAGTACATAGGTGGTTGACACACAACAATATTTTATTTTTTAACAATCCCAATATTTCGATATAGAATAGGAAAAACTGGCGTGTAAAAAGAATTAGTGGCTATATTCAATTTGAAAAAGAAGACAAATGAAAAAATAATCAATTAAAAAGTACCATAGGACAGGGCATGTACTTAGTGGAATAGTCCAGGCCTCATATGTAGTACGCTCTGTGCTCAATTCCTGATGCACTCACAAATAATCTTTAAAAAAATGTGTTTTTTTTAATGTAATGATTAAAAAATACTCAATACCAAGGGGCCAATCGATAGTGCAGTGGTTGGGCGTTTGTCTTACACTCCTCTGACCCAGGATGAACTGGGTTCTCTCCCCTTTCATCCCATATGGTTCCTCAAGCCAGGAGCGATTTCTGAGCACATTGCCAGGAGTAACACCTGAGCATTAATGAGAGTGACTAAACACCAAAACCAAAACAAACAAACAAACAAAAAAAATCCCAACTCAATACCATTATTATGTTACGATAGATTGGTGATATTAATTTGTGATTCGTCTAATTTTGGAAAAAAATGCTGGAATAAAGACTTTTAAAAATGTATCTTACACTTGAAAAATAGCTTGTTATTGATAATGTTTAGAATGGGCAATGGAAAATGTGAGTTGAATGTAACATGTTTAGAGACTCACATCTTTTTGTGGGGGTGTTTTGAGGGAACACCTGATGGTGCTCAGGGATTACTCTTGGCCCTGTGCTCATGGATCACACACAGATGAGTCAGGAGACCATATGAGGGTGCTTCAAACCCAGATCAGCATTGGGCAAGGCAAGTGACCAGTCCTCTGTACTGTCTCTCTAGCCCTTACCTGGGTAATCTGAAAGAAGGGTTTCTGGCTATAATATCTTGTTTCCGTTGTTAAATTGAAACTGGGAGACCTCAAATAATCTTATCAGTTACAAAGTCAAAAGAATATTCTTTTCTGGTTTTGATAGAAATATAACTACTTTTTATTATTCCAGCAATTTCAACTACCATAACAAATACAAGTATTCCCCTTTTTTATTCGGTTATAGATGAATAATTTTTAAACAATAATAAGCATTATTTTGTTTGAGAAGCAAAATATACTAGTTCCATCTTTAGAGTTGGTGATAACGTAAGACATTGTGTATTCATGTGTGTTCATAATTTTGTCTGTGACTAAAAACATAGATTGTTAGAAAAATGATAATAGGATTATAGATTAGGAAAAACTTGTGGGCAATCTAAATTTTTTATAGGGGCCTAATAATTAAAAACTATTTCCGTGGCAATTCTCCTGAGTGGTGGCTGGGTTTATGGCTGTAGGCACAGCAAGCTGGAAGTGAAACATTCAGTAGGTCCACGTCTGCAGAGTCAAGTATTTTATTTATTTATTTATTTATAATTTATGCCTTACATACCTCCAAAATATATGCTATGCCAAATAAAAGATAATAATAGTATATATTACAATAGTTTGGGAAGCACAGCTAACTGATTATTCTCAATATTTATCTTATATTTAGTTTGACTATGATCACCTAATTTCTTTCACAGCTCAATAGAGCCTAACGTGCTTCAAGACAAATAAATTGTCAAAATAAAATATTTAGATTCCTACAATCATGATGCCATGTTGGGAAGTGTTCAATCCAGGTAGCTTATCTACATTGATTTAATTTGTTTTATCATTTCAGTATTTTTTTGTTTATCATACAAGTATTTATAGACAAATAGTTTAAGTAGGTAAAGTAGGTAAAGGGTTAAATCTGTGTGTGTGTGTGTGTGTGTGTGTGTGTGTGTGTGTGTGTGTGTGTGTGTGTGTGTGTGTGTGTTTGGCTGTGTGTTTGGGTTAAGGAGGTGATGTAGGGGTGAAATAAAACAGTGCATATCTATCCAAAATATCAGAAGTATCCTTTTTGATGTGATTGTACATTTCTTGCTGTGGTCAATCTAGTCTTTTTTGGGGAGAATAAAATCAGCTGTAACTGTTCTTATTTTAGAAGACATGAGCTTAGTTTCTTAATGCTCATTACTCTGTGTAGAAATCCATTTCTCTCTTTGCTGTCTCTTTAGGAAATCTTTGTTTAATAATGCTCAGTAAATTAGGCCTCCATAGGCTTGGCTTTATCCCACCCTGCCAGTTTCTTTTCCTTTTTGTACCTCTGTAAAATATCTGCTTAGAGTCTCTGATTTGAAATGTTAATTAAGGTGGGCTTGGCCTCAGGTTACAGTGTACATTCCTTTTTACATGCAAAGGAGTTATGCTAACTAGGTTCTAGAAATCTGGAGCCAAGCGGGACAGTTTCAGAAGACAACAAAAGTCCTGGAAGAAAGGGGCACTTCTCAGCAACTCTCAGAAAGCACTCGGTAAGACAGTGTTGGTTGAAGTGAGTTATCTAGCACACAGAGGGTCAGTTGTTAATTTTGACCACTTTTCCTTTTGTAATCTCTTATTGCTGAACTTATATTCAGTTACTCTACATGCTACAATTTAACTTTTCAGAAAAGCCAGACTTATTTCAAGCAGGTAAATAAGTATTTGATTTCAAGATTTAAAGGTTTCCTAGTGAGATATTAATTTACCGTTTTATGACCACCCTGGATACTAGGAGATGATGTCTCTTTTACACTGAAAACAGAACAACAGTGTTGTGTGTGAGTTGTGTGTGTGTTGTTTGTGTCTGTATGAAAATAGAGACATGTGAAAATAGCATGTATGAATGCATTTCCTACACAGTTCTTCTGGAATGCAAGAGTTAGAACGGCAAAATCTACATTTAAAAGCAAGGACAATTGTAAATGTTAACTTTAAATCATGTAAGATGTAGCACAAAGAAATAAATTAATATTGTTGTGTTAAATGTACCCTAAATTAGCCTCCAGAGACATGAATTGCAAAATAAATGCAAGAGTTACACCTTTAATTACTGTGGCGGAACCTTTGAGATTTTGAGCCATTTATTTATATAAATCACTTTCATAGTTATTGTGGAAAATTTTTTCAAGCTCTTTTGATTATAATATTGCCGAGGAGGAATGTGAGTATAATTATTCTCATATTTGAGATATTTAAAGTTCTCCCGTTATCACCAACACACTTCATCTGCTGAGTTGTAAAGGACTAATTCCATCACACACACACACACACACACACACACACACACACACACACACACACAGTATTTACTAAGAAATATTTTTAAGAGGTCAAGCTTAAATCTGTTTCCTTTCTTTCTCTAAATAAAATCATATTTTCATGCTTTACATGAGTAATAGTGAACTATACACCTGCCAATATTATAGCTGGTATGATTTCATTTTAAAATACAGTGGTCAAGTATCTGTGTTAGATTTCCATCCTTTATTCTTAAAGGTTGACTAACAATCCTGTCCATAATAAAGCTATTATAATATTTGAACGAGATGGGTAAGCATTTTGAGCAAGCATCTGAACAAAGAGACAATATAAAACAATGAGAGAGGAGAGTGCTTCTGATTTTTACTACCTATGGAAATAAGTAAAGGTGAGATGCGGAGGTGACTCGGGGTTTTCTCAAAGAAAGATGAGTGAGACAGTGTTGGTAACTGCGGTCGTTATCAAATGATACTGCGGTGCTCCGAAACACTTAACTAAATATTCATTTAGTTTAAATATGAAATTTCATTCCACAAATGAAAGGAAGTTAATAGCATTTTTTGGAATTTATTGAATATTTCCTTTCAAAGAAAGACAAACAAGCAATTTGGAGAAATATAAATAATATTTTTGATACCTGGATAAATGCAAAATAAATTCTTATTGAGGCTTTGGATATTTTTCATTGACAGTTTTAAAAGTATTTCCTCCTGCCTTATTACATTAATAAAATATTTTATGCAGTTAGCATGATTTTCTACTCTCTGGGTATTGCTGATGAGGCAATAAAATCCTTAAAATCAAGTTAGATGAAAAAATATTTTTGTCAAAGTTCAATTAATGTGTGGCTGTAGTGTTCTCTAAATTCCCTGCAAATCCAAATGTAGCACATTGAAATAAATCAGTAAAAATACAGCAATTACTGTTTTATTCACTTAAATATATTATATCAACATGACTTTTGAAAATGCTTTTGACTGAAGTTGACAGTTCCTCTTCTGTTATAACAATAAATTAAAAATATATAAATATATTGGCAATTATTAGCAGCATTGCTTCCTTAGCAGAGCTCTCTCCCTTTCTCTTTGGAACTTACAGAAACTTCTCATTCTAAAGTAGGCCACATTATCAGAATGTATAAGCTTACTTTCCCTCCATGGCTTATATGAACTCGTTAGGTTATTGCTTTCCCAGTAGCTGGTAATAATGATATAGCCAGACTATTCCACTTTAGAAAAATATATTTAAAGTTTCTTCAAGCACAAATGAGATGCAGCATATTTACATTTTTATTTGATGAAGTCTGTTCCTGCTATCTTTGTTCTTAATTTGGTCTCAAAAGAATTAGCAGTAAGGGGAAAAATAGTCTGTAAATATGTATGAAATCAAATATAGAGGGTAAGCTAAAAGGTATTGACTGCCAACAGAGCTTAGCTGCGGGAGGCAAAATTTTCTCCATAGTTTTCTTCTTGGCTGGAAACACATTGCCTTCTATCTAGATTATTTAATCCTCAAAATGCACATCAAAGCTTCTCATCAGGTGGTACATGTCTTTATAGGCAGTTGGATGTCAAAGATCTAGCCTAAAGATTTTTGAAAAATGTAAAAACATAATAGATTCCACATAATAAAACAGCAGTGGAGCTTCTGTCCTATTCCTTCCAGCAAAGTACCAGCATCACAGGCTGTGGCTAATCTCTGTGGCAATGAGAAGAGCACATTCTGTTGCTTGAGAATATGTAACATCTCTCCAACCACTAGAAATGAAATGCTAAAACTGGGTTCCAGACCGAAATTAGCTTGTTAAAAATCCCAATCTCACTCTACACCTGTGGCTAAGGAGAACACTGAGCCATAAATTCTCTCCTGCTCTCACGCCCAATTAGGCAGTGGAACAACTTATGCAAAAATATGTAAGAGGCATTTTCTACCCTTCTATGCAAAGCAAGATGCAGGCTTCAGCACTAGCTCCATCCTTTTAGGGCTCATTTTTCAATCTTTGGCAAGGACAAATTGCTTGTAATGATTACATCAACTCCTTTAAATGATTATATCATTGTGAGTTTAGTTTAAAAGCCCTTTAACACATTTATTTTGCACTTCAAAAGTTGGCTTTTGTCTTAGAGAGACAGAGAAGCATATGGAAAGAGACAAAAGCTCCGATATTAGTTGGAATTCACCATCCACTAGGGACTTGGGAGTTTAGAAGGTCACATTCTAGGTATAATAGAAACTGCCTGAAATAGTTTCATGTTGAGCTCAGAGCTGTATTCATTTATGCTGAAGACATTTAGGTAAGTAAAAGCTACACCTTTGTCTTCCTTATTGAACAGTGTTACAAGGGACAAATAATGCACAGTCAACATTTTCATCCACACCGTATCCTCCAATATCTCTTCATCCTGAAAGGGGGGAGAAATGTTTGGATGTTTGTTCATATTTAATAGGTTCTCTGGTTTGTAGTTTGTCTACATTATATTTTCCTGGAGATTTTTAAATAAAGGACAAAAATTAGACTCTCTGAGGAATGCCAGCTATCAAGCATCTTTCCTTAATTATGCTCCCTCAGGCCCCTTACCATATTCTGCCTGGCAACTAGACACTTGAAACTACCTCTAGGGAGAGATCATTATAGTGTATAATTTAAACCTCCTAGAGATCTGGGACACCATCACACCATGCGGTAGTTGTATTAAATGTATTATTTAAGTCTGTAAAGTATTTGGGGATACATTTTGGCATAAAGATACTACACAAAATAAAGTTATATTTTATTAACAGAATGGTATAGACTTGGATGTTTTGGGTGCAACTTTAAGTACATTATAGCCATCCAACACTTTTATTTTTCTCTTCCTTGTTTCTATCACTTGGCTGTGACATTGTTTTCTATCTTTTACCAGCAAAGAAAAATAGGTTGAATATTTTTGAGGTTTCTTGATGTTTGGGATGATGTGGAGCTTTATAGCAAGAATGTTTCGAAATGCTGTATTCTTTCTCCCTCTATACATTATTATACAAAGACAGGGGGAAGAAGAATGGCCTAGATGAGTGTCTGAGTTTGATAGACACCAAAGTTCTCACACTGGTGGCTATTTCCATCTCCTCCCAGCTTGAAAATGTCTTCTGTTGTGCCAACACAGCTTCCTTACTTGTAAGAAATGCTTCTCTCTGTTGGAGGGCTCAGAAAGATATTCTTCTTAGAAAATCCCCTTAGAGAACCTTCAATCCCTTTGGGGCATATTTTGCCGGTTTATGGTAGCGATGAACTGTCATTGGTTCCTCCTTGGTCTGTGAGATTGGGACCCGTAGAAATGGCTGTGACTGTTACTTTTCTCTTTGGGGATTTGCCCTTTTTACATTTGGTTGGAGATTGAGACTGAGCTTTGTTACAGGGAATTATTCTGTGGCGGTGGGTTGGGGAGATAAGTCTTTGTTGAGACATAAAACAAATACAGACAAAAGTGTGAAAAATTGAAATGACAAGGTTGCTAGGGTGTTGTTTCTTAAATTCAGTCAAGTGTTCAGACATAGGAAGTAAGGTAGTCTCTGACTCATTGCTATGAATGCAAGTGAATCTATGTTCCATGTTCCCAGAGCAGAAATACCACATGATTGCATCATAGCTACATAGGCCAAATATTAATGCAGTTCCTGCCCCTAATGTTATCTTAATGTCTATAAATAATCACTGTCTCTTTTTACTTTGATGTCATAGAAAAGATGGATGGAAACTTAACAAGAAATCAAAGGAATCAAACAGAGGCATCAAATGAAAGACTATTTTTTTCTTATCTACTGTTATAGTTTTATTTTACTCTAGTTAGTACATGTCAGTCAGAAAGCTTCTATCTGAATATCAGATATTATTTATTTGACTTTAAAATATTTTTAACCTTAATTGAAAAAGGCTTCTAAATTGTTAGGACCTAGCTTTAAGATTTTCTAAGCACTCATAAAATTAATTTACTTATGTAGAAAATTCTAAGTAGTAAAATACCACAAAAATGACAACACAAATGCAATCATAATCTTTATCTTAGAAAGAACAGTATTGATGTAATATTCATGTGTCTAGTTATATTAAGAGCAGTCTTTATATAACTATAATATCTTTACTACTTTACCTATTAGTATGTCTTAAAAGTTTTTAGAAAACTATATAAGTAAATTAAATTACCTTCTATATAGCTTCAGAGTTGTGGTTTTACCATTTTTCCCCTCTATGTGTATAAAAATTTATTTATAAACATAATTTAATCGATTTTGTAATCTCTAAAAACTGTGCTTCTGAGACTCAACAAAACTAAGTGCTGTAAATGTAACATTTTTTATTAGTCAGATATTTCATGGAAGCCAGGAGGGGTTTTGGTAAAAAAGTCTAACATACATACATAATTTTTCTATTAAAAATTAATGATTTTGTTTTATATTATTTAATTTAGATTGTGAGACTAGGAATCAACTGAGGTATCTTTCATCTGCAAAACATATACTATCTTATATCCTTAAACTCACTGAATTTTCTTTTTGTCATAAATTTTTGACAAAATATTTCTGATGACTGCTAAGTGAAAATTTAAGTTAAAAATCATAAACTGTCATTACATTAGAACTGTTCCCTTTGCAATGAAGCATATAATAAAATTTTATCAAAATACCAATGTTATGAACTTTCCAATACAAATAAAGACAGCAAATAAAAGTAGCTATTAATATGTAGTTATATCAGTATTTTTGCAAAACCCATACTAATAGTTCTTAGAAGTTAAAATATTTTACATTTTGACATTTAATCAAGTTTCAATATTAATTGACATAAATTATTTATTTATTTATTTATTTGAGACTAATAGAATGTAATATAAGATCTATTTTCTAGTCATGAGTTTGATTCTTATTTACTAAGTATTTAGTTTATTTGACAATTTCTCTGGGACTAGTTTTTTTTTTAGTTCTAGAAGATTAAAATTAAAATTTTAAAGACCTTTTTATTCCTATAGATTCTCACTCTCACTTCTTATTTTTTATTTCTAGTCACTCTTCTGGAAACCGTTCTCACCTAAAATCTAGTATAAAAGACTTTGCAATTAGGAGTGCCTTTTAGTCTATTATTTATACATCTTACAAAATTATGAAAGCTTGCCAAATCATGGTCTATAGAGTATGTGCTATTCCTCATATATTCAGAACCAGAAAAAATGGAAAGATGGATCTTTTGTCTATGCTTTAAGATTTGCATTGATTTAAGACTTGCTATACATTTCAAAATATATTTTAAACAACAAAGTAACTTTTGTGATTTTTAATTTCCATATCTTCATTAAAATTATGGGAAATGCTTAATTGAAGCTCTTAAATTTTCCTACTAATCATATTTTGTTGTGCAATTAATATATAATTTATTGTCGAAATATGATTTATTTTACTATAATTTTATATGGTAAATATGAAAATTTGGTGAAATGAATACATCAAAGAAAACCTGGCAAGGTTCAGGGCCTATTCCTGCCTCTGTACTCATGAATCACTCCTGGCTGATCAAGGGACCATATGACATGCCAGAGGATGAACCCTGGTCAGTTGCATGCAAGGTAGCATCCTCTCTCTCTAGCCCCACAAAGCATTTATATGAATTATCTTTTACAATTCACAAAGCAACTTCAAACAATTTTCTATCTGCTTTGGTCATGATTTCACTAGAAACAAACAGGTCTAATGGCCTAACTAAGTTCTTACTAAGAGTCTGTGGCTCATTATTCATGACTTCTGCTCTAAGTCACTTCTGGATTTTGAAAGGTCTAAAGTTACCAAAGTAACTTCACACCCATCTATCTCAGTTAAATTGCTAAAGTTCTCTAATCAAGACTTAGATACACTTTGCATAGATAAAAATTGGAAAACTTTTGTGGATTTGTTTTGAAAAATAGTTATGCGAAGCCTATTTAAAGATTAAAGCAAATACCCACTTTCTTGAGAAAATTGTAATTTTATTGAAAGGTATAACGTGGTCCATTTCTGAGTGCACTGACAAGATTCAGCAATTTAAATAGATGTGTGCTAGAATGAACTATTTGCCTACTGTTAATTGTGCAGTGACAAGAGTTCAAGATGTTTTTCTCCTTACTATTTGGCTGCATACAACGTTCCTGACTGGGATATTAAACTTCATTTTGCCCAGTATTTATTTGATGAAAAGTAATAAGGGGACATCCTACAGTATGGTTAGCTGACAAGATTAAAATATTCCTACTTTCTCCAATTTTTCAATACTACATTTATATCTATCTTTTGCAAGACCATGGCCTTATTTTATAAACTGAAAGATCATTTTAAACTACATATTTTTCCTTTTTATTTCTGATTGGCATGCTTCCTGTAGAACTTACTTATTCTTCACGGAAAATTTGGAATTGAAACTGTAGCTAGGAAACATTTTTGCTACACGTTACTTTTAGTACTGTATAAAAATGAGTGTTTGGCCATTTAATGGTTCTTTTTTATCTACTAAACTCAACTTTGAAATTTTCCAACGTATTTAGTATATAAAATCATGTGACACATAGCTCACAACTTCATTACAAGAGAAAGTTCTAGTCTAAAGTAAAAATTTGGAAGAATGGTAATGTGAGTATATACAGACTGTGTAGAGACAACTCCCTAAAAATTATCTTACATGAGACTTGGATTGAGGTATAGTTGGAAAACCTACACTGGCTTGAATATGACAAAATGAGAAATTAAATAATAGGGCACAGTATCAATTTTTTCAACCCTCAAGTATGATGAAACAAAATATATTCAACTAATATAATTAATTAAGCATTAGGTCACACAAAAATATAGAATCATATTTGAAATATAAAATTAAATAAATTTACATCACTTACAAAAGTGAAAACACCTATCTCCCCTGACACTTTTATGAGAGTATGAATTTACCTACTAATGCAAATTTTTATGGCTACTATTTTTTTAACTTTTCTCAAAAATATAAAACCAAAACTAAGAATTTTTTGAGATTAGCATATATGGATTTGTGGGAATGATGATCTTGTTATGGTAAAGAAAAGAGCAAATAAAAAAAAGCAATGAATCTAAGGCACTTGCACCAAATAAAATAGTTAAAAAAAAATAAAAGTTGCTAACTAATAACCCTGGGTCTGGAAAAAAAAAGAGAGAAAGAGAAGAAAGAAAATTGTAGCTAGAAAGAGTATAGAAACTCTGTGAAACTTCAAAAGGTACAGCTGGCTAGAGAATGTACAGTCCCTAGCGATTGAGGATAAAAAACTCTAAATGTATCCTCTAAAGTCTTTTCTCCTGACCTCATGCCAAGGTTAAGATAGAAGAATATATATATATATATATCTTTGAAAAAGTTTTGGTAAAAAATTTGATAAAACATATTAGAAATAGGGACTCTTCCATTACTCGAGGGAAAAATATGTGTAAAGATTTCTCTACCCCCAATGCTCCCTTATATGTATCTGGTGTTCTTTCTGTGACTGTTGTACTTGCACCTTTAACTCCTGCAATTAGGTATGCAAATAAGGAAATCCGGACTCAATATAAAGAGTAAAATGCTACAACATGCAGTATTTAAAGAGCATCACATATTAACTTACAGACTTATTTGCTTCAAAGAAATATTATTCCTCTGACCTAGAAAGATGTGTCAGATAAAAAAAAAAAAGGCAGAGATTTGGAAAATACAACTATTGCTGTTAATTTGCAATAGCAGCCCAAGATTCTGATACCATTTACTGTGGGGATGACTATGTGCTGTGAACTACACGCACAGACATATTACAGTTAACTCAGAATTCTGCATTCAACAATAAAATAAATTCCCAAAAAGAACACATTTAAATTACATTTTGAACAATTTTCACCTTTATATCTTTCTTGTCTACTTTAGCTGTGTTTCCATATAGCAGAACATCATTCTAACCATCTTTAAGGGGAGGTTTTAATGATCCCAGTCACAGAGAAGATGTCTATATTCCTATCAGAAATGTATCATTTTCTTACAGAAAGACAACAAAATAAAATTGTCCCAAACTTGTTCAAGATGTGTCTATAAATGTATGATGTTCGTCAGATTCTTATAAAACTTTGCTGGAAGAATAGTAAAATATGTTCCTAGAAGGAGTCTTCCTACCTGCGTAACTTTTTTCCTCTGCCAGGAAATATTTTCAAAATCTTTAAGTTTTGGATTCAATAAATCTTTGTATTATCATCATGTTAAAAGTAAAGAAATGATGCACATTTAAAATCTAATTTTAAAAATAGCAACTGAATTTTTATGCACTGTGTTTGTCAGAAATAAGCAAACCTCTCACAATGAGACAGGAGAAAAAGGAAACATTTGAAGAGAGTTTATGATAAGAGAAAACTCTAGTTCTGTTCTAATGAAGAAGATGGTCCACCAGAGCATAAGAGGCCAACTGGCAAGAAATGCATTATAGAGACCCAGGAAAAATGCATGTGGATATGTGTTGTATTTGTGGAGAATTCCGCTGAAATATCTACAAATAATCAAAGAGACCTCTTTTAGCCTGCCAATGTAGCATTTTAAAGAATTTGCAGCTTGACTAACAATATCTTACAGCAACACTGTCAGGTATTATGATTTTTATTATGTGAGTCATACCAAGCTAGTAACATTCCTAATTTTCTAAGGGTTGGAACCAAGTGCAATAATAAGAAAAAGAGACAAAAAAGAAAGCAAGTATGACTAAATAAGTGAAGCCAACAAATGCCTAACAGAAAAACAAGACAAACAAAAACAGAAACTTATAAACCAAAATAGAAGAAAAATAAAAGATTAAAAAAAAAGAAAGGAAAGGAAAAGAAAAGATTCTGGTATAAACCAGGACCCTTTCAAATGGGTTGGTGATGGTTGCAGCCTCATACAGCTACAAGCCCCATGAGTGAAACATACTTCCTGGCTTTAACTGTTAACCTTCCATTATAGAAATCTTTGTCCTAAAACTAAAAGCTGTTTAACTCAAAGCACAATCTTTGCACATGAGATTGCACAGGTTGTGATGAGCCTGGAGACTTAATTACTTTCTTGTACCAGCTGAAGGGTATCCTCCAGGTCAGTCTTATGTCATATTGATGGGAAGGAAGAGAAACCTTGCACAAAAGTAGCCTCCAGTGTGCTGGCTTCCCAGACACACATGGAAGCTCCATCTTCTTTCCCTTTCTTGCTCTCTTTCTCTCTCTCTTCCTCTCCCTCCTTCTTTATTATACACATATACATTATATATGACTTGTTATCATATATCATATGGCTTGTTAGGATACTGAAGAAAGGTTGAATAGGAAAAAAAGAAAAATGAAATACATGAAAAACTGGCTTCACCATTTGTGTATTACCAAAAAATCTAGCAAATATGAAAGAGGATCAGTGTTCATGCTCTCTAAAGTTAGACTATTAAGTCATTGAATGTATTTTATTGTAGAGTTAGAAATTCATCATTGCTAGTCTACAACTTGGAATAGAAATCTTGCCTCTTCTATTTAGTTGCTGTTTCTTTCAATGAGTGTATGCCATTGCTTAGTCATAAAAAGTGATTTGTTTAGCAAAGGATCATTTTATACGGTTTATGTGGTTTTATTTCATTAAATATAGAATATATTTGTAGCACAATAAGTGCTACAAAGGGCTAAACTAAAAAATCTTAAGCAAAGGATACCATCCAGAAAGGAACTGTGGAAAGACAATGAACTGATGCTGATTTCGCTAAGAGAAAGCAGCTTTGCGTCAGTGTCCCTGATGCTGCTCTGTCTCCATCACTCTCTCTTTCTCTGTAACCGCATTCAGTCTGCTCAGCTTTTGCAGTAGTTCTCTATATTCTGAAGGCAGAGGCAGCATGTCAAGGCCTTGTCATCTCTGGTCAGTAGAGTAGTTTGTCAGGAGAGTTTTCAACTATAAAAGCATCAGTAACTCATCAGAATATTTGTTGTTTCTTTTTGACAAAAGAGGCAAGTGTCTGTCAAGAAAAATCTGGGTTTTCCTTGCCTTCCCTGAGGAACTTGGAGTCTGCCTTGAATAGACGAGACTCTGGAAACCTCATGTGCAAAATAGATGTATTGATTCCTGTAGAATCTTGTTATTTGTGACATGCAACAGTATAAGTCAACATGACTTCTCCTATTTGTTGCCATGTGTGGAACAGAATGTGCAGCTTTCGTTAGTAAAAGTATATTATGGGCTGAAGCTTTAATGGAGGTCTCGCTGGAAACCCAGCCTTACAATAGTTCTGTTAGAGGCAGCATATGCTTAATGAGTAGCTCTCTAAATGGTTAAATATCAATGCATTGGTTGCGTGTCTTAAATTTTCTTTCAGAGTTAAAAATGTGTACCCATGCCTATAAACAAACAAATCATTTGCTTAAGGGTTATAAGAAATTTAAATGCAAATACCACTTGCAATGATACCCCAGAGACTGATATTGTAGTAGATTTCTCGAGAATGCATCATTGTAAACTTAGTTTTTGCTACTGGTTTCCTTAGTAACGGAAAAAAAACATATTGTTCAGGACATAGAATAAGATCCTGCTTCAGCCACTGAAAATCTTGAACTGAATGTAATTGATTTAGCATGAGGTACAGGAATATCATGTTCTGCCCATTTCTATGAGGTATTACAGCACAAAATGAACATACTCGGAACAATTTTTTTCAAACCAGCCATTTTCATTCTAAAATTGCTAAAAGTATAGAATACTAGTTATACCTTAAAGAGGGCAAGACTATTAAATAGAATTATAAGGATTGATAAGCATTTTGCAAGCATACTAGGAAATTTTTTTTCTTAGATTCCATGCAGAAAACATCTTAATATGGAAGTATATCTATTACTGTTACAATAATGATGCTATTTTGTAATACCTACCTATGATTGAATATATACTCATGTAGAAATTATAGAGTATATATATATATGTATATATATAGAGAGAGCTGCTATATAATAGTTTATAATCTGAAATTAGGGCAAAGAGTCAGAAATTTCTATTTTAATTTAGTTCCTACAACTAGTTTTCTGCAAATTATTAGCTCTCAACTGTCTCAATAGCTTTATATATAAAATGGGAATGGCAACACTTGCATCACAGCAGTGATATGTGGATAATTACTTAATGTGTGCAGAGCATTTTGAAGTTATCATATGCTAAATGTTGTGATTGTTTTAAACCACATATATAGCAATGTGTTATTGGTATAAAATTAAATAGTATTTTAATGAACTTAGAAAATTAGAAAAGGAAAAGCTTGTTTAATAACTCATAATTGCATTCTTGGCTTCAGGATAAGAGTACATAGAGATGTAACAATGTTCTATTTGACTATTTTTAAGTAGCTTTCCAAGAATGATATAGCAAAAACTATCACTCACAACTAGTGAATGTTTAATTTTTGATGTCATCCTTTTGATAAAGATAGCATTTCTGAGTAGTTAAAAATATTGCATTTAGTTACCTCTCCTAGAGTGATATTTATCTGAAGATCCCTCCTACCCAATTTATTAGGAAATTAACCTGTTTTCTGCCTGTTCTCTAGAGGATTTGGGGTTCTGAAGGAGAGTTTCCAGATGGAATTGCTGCCTTCTATATTATCTTACTAATTTTTGTGAAGGCAGAGGGTGAGTCACTTATCATACCAGTCATTAAGAGCTTTAATGTAGAGCAGCAGTTTGTAATGTATTTTTAAGTTGATACCAAAGGACATAACTCGGAGATGAGGGGGTGTTCTATTAATCCATGCAATTCTTTCACAAATATTAAAATTCTACAATAAACTAGCTCATGTCTTATTTTATTTAACATTTTTTTGTTTTCTAGTTTTTTGGGTTAAACCTAGCTGTGCTCAGGATTTATTCTTGACACAGCACTCAGGGATATCTCCTGGTGAGGCTCTTGGAAACTTTTTTTTATTTTTTAAACTTATCACAGTTATTCGGAACTACCTGCCTCACAGCTTTTTAATTATTATAACACTGTTGTAACCAGTTAACAGGCTAAGTTTGAATATCATAAACATTGAACAAAGTGCTCTAATTGTTCTGAGAGGAGCTAAGATGTTTAAAGGCAAATACAAGGAAAAATGGCAATTAAACTAGGTATCATGAATGAGGAAATGTTTCAAAAGTATTGAGAAAAAAAAGGAAAAGCTCATAATTGCATTGTTTGGTAGGAGGGGCAAAGTTTGGATTATTCTCAGTCAATTTAATTTAATTATAACTGCTAAAACAAAGAGTAGATTAATATAAAAATAATATTTTCAGTGTTACTTCTCATAAATATTGTTTCTATGTATGAAAATGTATTAATATATCAGTCAGTTCCCTTTATTGTCCTCTTTACAAGTTCATTCCAAATAGGTCCCATTTATTATACTGATCTTTGTTCATTAAACATTGTTGAATAAAAGCAGGAAAAGACTAGTTGTAAATAGACCTAATATAAGAGGAATGTATGTGCCCAGTGATCAATAGAATTGCTAGCAGTCACTCTATCAGGAATGAAAGAATAAAAAGAGAATGTAAGAAGAAGTAAAGTCTAAGCAACAAAATGTTGCTAAGATCAACATTTTGGAACTAAGATCAACATTTTGGAACTATCAACGGGTAATTTATAGGATTCTAAACAAAGGTGATGGAACATAATGGAAAAAGGGATTAAAAATTTAGGTATGATGGCAAGGAACAAAAAGGTACTGTGCACAGAAGAATGGACAAGAACTGATTTGACTGGGTACATGGAGAATTAAAATTGGAGGTATGGCCTAGCATTAGGACATTAAGGTGGAGACATTTGGCAGAAGTTTGAAAATGTAGACTAAACTATAAGAAAAGTTTAGAATTACGCGGGGCCGGAGAAATAGCTTGGAGGTAGGGCGTTTGCCTTACATCCAGAAAGACGATGGTTCGAATCCCGACATCCTATATGGTCCCCTGTGCCTGCCAGGGGTGATTTCTGAGCGCAGAGCCAGGAGTAACCTCTGAGCACTGCTGGGCGTGACCAAAAACAAAAACAAAACAAGAATTACGCATCTATAGATACAAAACCTAACATACTATGGTTTCATTAAGTAGGAAAACATGAAAAAAGCAAAGGGTCCAGGATTCAAATGAAAATTACATTTCAGAAACAAAACTAAAAAAACCTAAAAGTTCATTTTCTCTGTCAGAGATATAGGAACCAAGCTAGGCATAGAATTTAAAGAGAAATAGACTTTAAAAAATGACAGGTATTTACGTAAAATTCAAGTAGGGTAAGCTTTAGTCAACATTACTCAATTTGATTTAAGTTCATTAAGGGTTTCTTTTTCAACACTTGTAATTACATTGAGTAATTAAGGAGTGACAGAAAGCATATGAGAACATAGAATGCAAAGATTATAAACAACTCCTTTCAAAGGTTTGTGGTGACAAATGTTGGAAAAATAGGAAAATCAATTTATAAAACTGTTGGCAGAGTCTTGGAGAAGTATATCACTATAAGAATTTCTGCCCGAGTTATTCTACCACTCTATCTATTTCCAATACAGAAAAATATGACTTCTGTCTCCTTGCATAGGATCCTGTAATAATAACTCCAAGTTCTTGATTTCAGTTTTTTGATAGATAAAAGCTCTTTTATAAACTCTCCAGTGTCCTTGTTCAGAATTGAATCATGTTCAAAGAAACAACAGTCTAACTGCCACTAATGTTTATGTTCTCACAGAATGTAAAATAAAAAAAAACTAGATACCAAGGCATATGGAAAATTAAATGTAATATAAAACTTTCTAGATAATTTTATATTGAAGATCACATTCTAATCATATTTCAATGCATTTCATTGTTTCTTCACATCTCAAGAAAGATACAAGAAAAAAAAGCTAGATGTTCATCAACAAAGTCAGTTTTACAAGGCAGAGGTATTGCATCTCTTCAAATCAAAGGGCAAGCTGTTTTTAGACAATAAATAGAGCAGATATAGTGTCTCTTGCTGGAGTAAGGAACTATCAGTTTTTATTATCATTCTGTAATACACCTAATGGTTGGGCAGAGATTATATGGTCCTCTTCAGAATACCTGGAGAGATATGGGGTCTAGGATACCATGGAAAAGCAATGATTAACTACGCTAAGTATAGTTAGTATTAGCTATTTCCATTGGCTATATATTTTTTATAATTGGCTATTATTCTAATTAATAACTTTGTCCTCTGTCTCATATCTTTCATTCAAATGCATGAAATACGGGAGACTAATCTGTTTACTTCCAGGCAGGCTAATATTAGTCATTTCACAGTTATTATGTATATGATATACATATTAATAGCCTTAGTAAGACATTAAAAAATTAATAGCATATATTGCATTCCTAGCATTTCAGATATTATCTTGTAATTTGCATTGATTAAGTAGAGGTATATCTAATGGACTATTTGTAAAACACCAAGGATTATGCTAGACAGAATACTAAGAAATAGCAAATGAAAAAACTGTAAGTATCTCACAGAATTAATGGTTTATTTAATCCTCACAAGACTCCTGTGTGGCAAGAATATCACCCGTTTAGAATTAAAAGCATTATAGATCAGCAACTCACCTAAAGGTTTTGACAGTGTTAGAAATTGAGTTTGAACTGAATGGGTTCTTGTCCTTTTATCATACCACATTATACTTTTTTAATTGTACAAATTATTTAAGAAGTATTACAATATAGGACTGAAGAGATCTAACTGTTAACATGATTTGCATGCTGACAACTTGGGTTCAATCTCTAGCACTTAATAGTGTCTCTCAAGCTCTGCTAGGAGTTCCCTCAGAACAGTACCAGGAGTAAGCTCTGAGCACCACTAGGAGTGGTTCAAAAATATGATAATGAATCTATTTAAATAAATATATTGACATGCTTATATGTTGTAGTCTAGATAATATCTAGTAAAGTTGTATTGAAATAAATCTTTAGCTGTGAAAAAACCTTTTAGCCAAATATTCACTTGTTTGTAATAACCCTATAAATTACTACTGAATTTCTCCCTTTCCCAAAAAGAAAGCAGCACTCATATCAACAACACTAAGCTCTGGACTTCATTTATTTCTAAAGTTTATGAGATTCTATCATACTTACACATGAAAATTAAAAATGTAAAAAGGGAGCTGGAGAGATGTAGCACATATACACAGGCTGACATGGGTTGGATATCTGCCTCAGTTTTAAAGCAACCCAGTTTTAAAACAACTTGATGAGAAGTCCCAAATTTAGATAAGCATATCTCTCTCTCTCTCCTTCTCTCTATCTCCCTTCCTTCCTCCCTCCCTCTCTCCCTGTTCTCTCTCTTTTGTACAAAGTATGTTTTCTGCTTTAATGCTGTGTGTTCTGATGGTAGTGGTAATGTGGCAGGGCGTGCAGTCACTAATAATGAGTTGTGGTGCTGGGGATTGAATTTAAAGCTTCATATATGCAAGGCATACACCCTATCCCTGAGCCATCTATTCTTGGTCCTATTATTAAAGCTGGTGTTGTTTGTTTTTTGTAAGCTTGGGGGGTGTCACATATTATTCTGTTGTAAAAACCTAAGTATTTTTACACCAGAAGCCATGAAGCATATAAATCTGTGATCCCAATTTTATTAAATTGTGAATTAAAGTTTATTAAATGTCATCAGGGTTTTTTTGAAATTCAAATAGTAGTTTTATTTGAATAAATAAAAGTAAAATCTGTGTCTAAGGTTGGTAGTAGTTTAGTTGATGTAATTAACTTGATGCACCTATACAACATATGGTACCATTTCTGTATGTTAACAAGATTGTGACATCATATTGGAGACTCACTGTAAAAAAAAACCTCTCAGTTAACTCCATAATTAATTTGTAATTGTATAAAGGAACTTTTCTCTGAACTCTGAATTCCAAAGCAACGGCCCTTGACTTTTCTGGCAATTTCTAAGCATAGGGTAGGCATGTCAGTTCAATAATGACAATGCCTGGCTTAAAAAAGTAAATGTCACAGGACTCCACTGTGAGAATTTAAGCAAGGTGAGTGGTCTGAAAGAGAATAAAGATTCAGAAATGTTGCCTCTTATTCCCAGTTCCATTACTAACTTGCTCAGAAGGATCAATAAATCACAAATAAACAAATAAACAAATCACTTAACCTTTCTGCCTTATAGTTTCAAGAAAATGAGAATGGTAAGTTCTTGGTTTTGAAGGACTTTGACACCATCAGCTTCAAGGTGAAGCTACCAGGTGACAATGTTATTAACTTTCCAGTGTTTCATTCTTATGCATACTCAGAATGTTTACTTTTCATCTTGGGAATTGCATACTTCTTTAACATTGATATGTGGTAACTACAGGAATTAGTGAAATTCGACAGCTCCTCAGATAAAATCAGAGGGCAAATAAGTCAGACAGTTAATTATATGAAAGAATAAATTAGAACAAGGAAGAAAGTTTCAACAGAAATCTCCTGGTTGTTGTCCCAAGTTCAGAGGTACATTTTGTGAAGGTGATGAGGAAGTGCCGAGTTTATGGAGATGAAAGAATGGTTGCTGAGTTTCCCAGTCGTGCTTTCCTTGTAGTCTGCCCTCTACACTTGGAGACACTGGGATCTTTTGCCCGCGCAGTGTGTAACTACTTCAATCAAATTCAAGCTGCTCTGTTTTGTATTTTTTAAGTAATCGCTGTCCCTTGATATGTCACAAAAAGCCATTTTAGTTCAAAAGTCTTATTCCTTGCCTATTAATTTTCTCCTTTATTATTTGTAAGCTAATTTTTGAAAGTGCAAACACATTCCCTTATATGTATACATATAGCTTTGCAGACATATATTTATTTTTGTTGCTTATGAGCAATTTAGGAAATTAAATAAATCCTTAATATTTGGTTATCAGTCGTGATTTTTTACTCTCTTCATATTTTTAATGATACACATTTTTAAAATCTTGATAAATAATCAAAATATGTGAAGCATTATCATTTCTGCTACTGTTCATAAAACAGAAACAAAAGAGTTATAGTTTTGTTGGCCATATGAGATCTGTTCCATTCCTCATAAATCTTTTATTTAATGTATTTTTGTAGGAAATCAATATTACTTTGGTGTAAAATACAGGCAAAATATAGTTCACAATGCATTTTATAATACAAACTTTACAAGAGGTCATTTTAGGATACATTTTAATGTCACATTATTCTCTAAATATGATTGGATTTTTATTTATATGTGAATGAATCTTTTCCTTAGGATGTGTAAGTTCCATTAAATTTGTTTTATGTATGCTTTAGATATGACTATCAGTTATTACACTTATATATGTATATTCTTTTAAAGATATCCAGTAGTTCTCATGATTTTGAAAACGTTTTATAGAAACTATTTTCAATCTAATACATTTAATATTCAGAGTATGAGATGATTTTTCTAATTACATCAACCTCTGTGGAAGATTTGAGTGAAAAGAAGATTAAGTCATTTGTATTTATTCAATGTTGCTTTATAACATAAACTAGGAAACTCAGGCCTGCTATATTGAGTGCTGAGGAATTTGATTACAAAAGTAGCAGAGTCTGCCAATCTTGGCTTGAAACAGCAAACTCAACTAATTGTATATCAGCAATGATTTAACTGTATCATCTACAATCTTGCTTTTGATGGGAGCATTTAAAATCTGATGAAAATTACTGTTTAATAATTGGGACTTGGAAAACCCACCAGGCATATGCTTTCTCTCCACTTCCCCTACTCATTTTAAGGAACAGTCAATGAAAGTCATTCCCTGAAGTTAAAATATACTTTCTTTAAAAGGAATATTTGGAAATAAGAGTTCACTACTACTTTATCACAGGCAGCCTTATAGTTATGCTGTTGTTGTTATATTTGTTTATGTTACAGTTTCTATGAATACTATATTGATACTTTAGTTTGCATTCTAATTTCTTTCAGGGTTGAAGATGGGGCAAGTCTAATTCTGTGGTTAAGATTGTGTTTAAAATTTCAAAACTTATGTGATTTGTGCTTCTTTCCTTGCTATTTCTAAGTTCCTAAGCAAAATGCTTATTAGTATTAGTACTTTCAAATACAAATATGATCATTCAAATGTATTTAAATTAAATACATTTTAAAAATACATATTAAAATGTATTTTGTTCAGCATAAATTCCAATACATTTTTACACTGTACAAAAGTATAATTTACTATCTGTTCCATATGAAGACAACTATTTCACATATAGAAAAGATTTAAATTTTTCTAGATAATCTAAAATACATAATGGTGTTGATGGCTAAGTGAAAAATCAATCACCTCCTGATTGCTGGATATATGTAATAGATATTAGTAATTTTGGACATTTACATCCACTCCTCAAATGTGCTTTCCAGAGTTTCCCCAAGATTAGTATGGCATTTCTGCCAGTTGACAGTTCAGTGTACAGAAAGAGTCACTTAAATGGTCCTCCATTTTTCCCTGAAGCAAAATTTGCAGTGAGCATATGTAACAGTCTGTACTCCTGCGTGAATACCAATTGGTGTCATTAGGTGCCTGGAGTCTTGAGTTGTGTTTTCAAGGCATAATATTCAGCTGGCACATATTCATAGGTAACAATGTCAGATCTTCACTGTGAATTTCATAGTTTGATATTGTCTAAGAGATTGGTTTATATGGGATACTCCCTAGTAGTCTTCATGGAAAAAGATGTATTTGCCTTTTCCTCCTCACACCACTAAATCTGAATATTCTCATAAATAGGAATAGAAAAATCATAAATATCAATGCCAAAAGGTGGCTGAACCAAGAAAAGCAAAGGTAAATTTTAAGCTTTTATTCAGAGATTTAAAGGACTAAACAAAATAAATTATTACCAGTACTTGGAAATCATAATTCATGGTCTCTTTAACATATCAAGGTTTCTGTTTCCATATATCACTGAACAAATATATTTTGAATATTCTATATCTTCTACTGAGATCCATGATGACATAGGTTTAGACTAATGTATATCTTTGAATCTTTGACTTACTGAGTAGCAATGAAATCTTAGACAAGTTAACTTTCCTTATTTTTACTTTCCTTTTTTGTATTTCTTTGTTTCTTTGTGCTAATTTGTCCTCTATTCCTTGAACTCATACATTCAAGATAGTGCTTAAATGATAAATGCTATAAAATCTTATTAGAATTAGATATTATTACCCAATATCTTGAGAACGTTTAATTTACATTTTTAAATGTCTTTCAATTTATTCTATAAATTCCAAAATACTTTTAGAGAAAATATCAACTATAAAAGGAACAAGAACTTAATCTGTGATTTAACAATCAAATTTTGTTAGAATGCAAAAAGGCTAATTGGAGAGATTCTAGAATTTAAGAAATTTAATATATTTTTTGTATAACTTGTTTTAGTCAGATGCTTTATCTCAAAAGAGATGAAAGAGAAAAACCGCTCTGACTTAATTAAAGAGTACAGAAATTAGCTCTTTTGTGTGACCCAATGACTCTTTTTAATAAAGGAATCTAGAGAACATTATTTCCTCAAATTAGAAATTAAAAAAATAAAACAGTTGCAATATTGTTTTCTTTAAATCAAATAAAGTTATTGCTATCTAAACAAAAGCTCAAGTTGTTCATTATCACTTGCTAATATTTTCAGTAACACAAGATTTAGAGCAGAAAGACTTTATTCTATTCATTTCTTGTCTAATATTACTGTTAATCTAAGAAAAATATGAGTTGAACCAACAATATCAGCCTTATTATAACAAATATTTCTTCATTCAAAAGTGATGATCTGATACAAATTGTGTATTCTTTAATTTTGTGTCTAATTCTTTCCATATCACCTAGTATTCATTGTAAGCATATATTTTAATAATGCTATAAATAAAATATAATATAATATAAAATAATATATAAATATAAATAAAATATAATATGAAATAAAATAATAATATTTTAATAATGCTATAGAGTATTTGATTATGATGTATTTGGTATTCTTAATATGGCATCAATCAATTTTAAGAAAATCTTAAAAATTAAAGGTGACAAAAAATTATCATTCAAAAGTCATAGTTTTCTATTAGAAAATAGGGGCTAGTGATAGTTTTGTTTTTTTTTTTTTCAGAATTAGTTCACTTTTAGTTTTAATAAGACTAACTTAGGCTATTCGAGAAAATCCATTTCTCTACTACTGTTTCCTTCATTATTAACATTAAATTTTCTGAAGAGCTAAAATTCAACTAAAATTCAAGGTCATTTTAATTTAAACTGGGATTAATTTTACTACCGATTTTAAATAGAAGTGCTTTCAATAGCTAGCTATATATTAATAAAATGTGTGAGAAATAATTTCTTACTGAATGTTGACTATAAAACTTTGTTGTAATAGATACAAGTTAATGTGACATGAATTGAATAACAGCAGGAGCTTAGATAATTGATGTCAGAGGAGTATGTAAACTCCCTAGGATAAACTCAATCCCAGATAAAGTGACAATTGGAAAAATATAAAAGCCATTGTGATTCTTGTTATCATATCCTGATGAAAGCTGATTAATTCCAAAAGTTAACATGAAGTCAGTGGGGGGGAAAATATCTATAAAGATCCTTTGACAAAAGTTTGAATGGAGGCTGGCTTTTTAGATTGTTAAGGTCTGAAGAGTGCCTTTAACTTGGGTGTATATTTTGGTACTATTCATTAACAGGTTCATTGAGTCTTCATTCTTAGTCTTCATCCTCCTGTAATAGTTTCATATCCCGTGGCAGAAAGTATAATTTGATCTTTTTTCCTTCTCTTCCTATGGAAGTAGAAGCATATGTGTTTTAGAGCCTTCTGTTTCATTATACACCAAATTAGCAGCACTTCTTCTAGTATGGTTTTGATATTTCATTAATTCTAGGAATAGCAGCAGGTAGCAGAAAGGGTGCCAAAAATGCTAGACACAAAGCCAAATCTGTCGTCTGCTTTTGTTCTTAACATTTGAATCATAAACTTTGGGGGAAAATTTTTCATTAAATTAAAACAAAATATTTTAAATCTTTATCTAGTCAAGTTTACAAAGTCTTTATCAGTTCACTCAGGATATATTGTGTGTATAAATCCAATAAAAATGGATAGAGGACATATATTTCCCAATCTCTCTAAATAATTTATTTTTATTTAAAGTTAAGAGAGCCAAACTGATGTGAAGAATTGTTGCTCTGATGTTCTAATCTTCCTAGTAATGTAAATATCCCTCTAACTTTTGTGGTTTCTTTTTTTTTTTTTTTATCAGTATGTTAGCCTCTTCACTATGACTGGACTGATAGACTGACATTTCTTTAAGAAATATACCAAAGGAAGTTCAAACAGTGACTAACTTAAAGAATAGGTAAATTCTTCAGAAACATTTTCTTCCAGACTATATTAGACCAGTGTTTTTATTTAAAAAATAAGAAAAATCAACAACCAAAAATGACCATTCATCATAATCACATTTTATTAAAATGATTCTTCTCTGACTCTCAGTTTTTAATGATCTATCAAACTTCTGAGTTTGTCCTAGATATCCACACTACCCCACTTTTGAAGAGAATTTAGTGTCAATCAATAGTGTGCTTGCCTGTATTGTCTGGTAGTCGGCTTACTAAATCTTGTTGACTGTTCAATCTTCATGGTTCTTTCTTTTGCACAGGTTTCAAACAACTTCTAGGAACTTTCTAATATTCTTTTGAGGTATTTTCGTTTTACTGGCACTTGATTTTAATAAATAATAAAAGACATTTTACTTCCAACAGTGGTCAATTTTTTCTTATGTGAAGGCATTATTTTGAGGCATATTATAAAAGAAGTTGGTTTTAAGTTTCTGCAAGTTATTTCATGTGGCTCAGTATTTTTGAAAAAATATATACATGTACACTCCCACATCTACACATAATTGAATCATCTCATAATATTTCTCATGTCCCTGTACTGCCAAAATGATTCCCTGATATTCTTTTATCCTTAACTCATGACCATGTACTTTATGACCTTCTTTGCTTTACATCTTCACCTACTTCTCGGGAGGGAAAAAAAAGAAAGAAATCCTTTGTTGAATGCTGCTGCTATTCTAAGAGTCAGCTTCCTCCACCTGGGAACTCCCCATTAAAAAAGTCTTTACATTGCCTACAGGCTGCCAATTAGTCTTCTACCTTAACTGTGACTACTCTTTTAGAGAAACTTTTTTGTTGTTGTCATTATCTGTTGTGCTAACTTGGGTGTAAAAAGTATAGAATTTTGATCCATCAATTTCTAAAACTTCACTGTAGGAAACTGACTATGTTATATATGTAAGTGAAATATAATTTATTTAACATGTAGTAATGCCTCATATATCCAGTTTATTTGGTGGAATAAAATGTCTCCCATAAATAGAGTTTCCAGGGAACAGAGGCACTATTTGCATACCCAGTTTCAATATACACACTTGCCAAAATGTGACTAAATATGTGGCATGGTTTGTATACAAACTAAGGGCAATATGATTTAATATTTTTTAAATACTTGTGAGTCTTGGTTATAAAAATCATCTATACTGTGATATAATGCCCTTGGGTTTCTACCTTCTGTTTCTTTATATTAGATGCTTATGGACAGTTGAGGCTGTCTTGTTAGCAATTTTATTGTTTTCCTAGTTTAGTATTCAGTTGTACTTTGCAGACATTGTTATTAACAAAATAAAACAAAGATGTCTAAAGAAGTTGCTAGAAACCAAACAGTGTTTTGGAAATCAAAATTATAGAAAACTTTTAGTATCTTACTTCTTGTTCCTATTTTGTTTATTTCATTCAGATTATATTGCCTTTGTTCCATTCAGAAGAAAATAATATGAGAAAAAAGAACAGAGATATTTGCAATTGCATCTGAACCCCACAAACAACAAACTAAACCATCTTCTCCATGTGGGGCCAAAAGACGGCCAGTCAAAAATTATGGCTCATACTTTATCTGGCACTACCAGAGAGGTAAGAGACTGCATGGATTTTCCTATAAATTTAGAAAGCTCCTCCCATTACAGTGATGCTTAGGCACAGAATACAAGGCCCCTGAATACAGAAGATACAAGATATCTATAGGCTAATTGCTAATTTAGTCACAAGATGAAAGGAGCAAAACGATGAAAATATCCCTTTGTCAAAAAAATGAGACTATAGTTTCATTCGCTATACAAAGTACTAAAGGTAAAAATACTAAAAAGGCCTGAAAGTGCTTGACATACTTTCTGTATTTCAGTTGAGAAGTAAGAATATCAAGGTCACTTTCTCCATTTGAGGAGAGAAAAGGTACATAAAATATGGATAAAATGTCCGTCAAAGCTGGTTTTATCTATATATGCTATGGTAGTATGAGTCAGATTGTGTTACCGCTTTTATTTCATTTTTAAACACAACTAGATCTGGTAGTTTGGTAGCATTTTTTTCCTTCGTTTCTTCCCTTTAACAAAGAGTGCCTTCAAACTCTTTTCATAGCAAGTCTGGAAATCCTGCCAGGTAAAAAAAAAATGTTATTGAAAACCTTTCTCCCCTTATAGGCCCGTTTTGACAGGAAATCTTTGAGAGGCAGCAGCAATGAAGTGCCCAGAGATTTCATCTGTCTTCTTTTGCTTCGGGAAATGCTGAGCACAAGGCTCTCTATTAGGCAAATAGAAGGAGCACCAAATCCCCTTTACAATCATCTTCGGCCTTCTCCAGGGTTGACAGCTTTCTGTGTCCTAAACTGTCAGATAGGCCCAGGATCAGATTATTGGGACCACTGTAGAAGTTTTTGACAGTAATTTAAAAAAAATAGCACAAACAAATACAAAATTACCTAGCCTGCTTGTTAGATATCAAATACAATTTACGTAGACATATCAGAGGGAAAAAAATCTCTGTCATGTAGATATTAATTTGTAAAATGTTCACTTTTTTCCCCCGTATTTAGTTTGACATAAAATTTCTGTTTGGATGTTTTTTCCTTGTCAGGCTGTATAATTAGGTAATTTGTACAATCATTAGTTGTGCTGTTAAAATATTCAATATAACAACAGTATTTTTTGAACAAATATCCAAATCTAAACTTTAAATCTCTTCAGGAATCAATATTCTAGTTTGCAGCAATAGTATAAGCAGATATACTTTAAAAGTAATTAATATTAAGTAAAATTGATTAACTTCATAGTGAAGTTAAAAAATAATGCACAATTTAGCACACATAATTTAGATTTCTTCATGAATTTTTTGTTATTTCAAAATTAGATTTCATTAACATATTACCTAGAAACACTGACAGTTTTATTTACCTAGAAACTTTCAGGCAAATAAAATATATCTGATTGTAGAGTATAAATCAATTTGTAAATAATTTTTATAAAAATTTTGTAAAAACTGTGATGTATATATACTATTTTGTGTTCAAATGGTTCATACTAGAGACCTAAATTTCAATTAAATAATAACCTATATCCAGGAAAATAAAAGTACTAAGTAAAACAGATGCAATTTCTAAAATATTTCCTCAATTTAGTTAAATGAATGAAATTATTTTTTGCTTTGTCTAATGTCACAAGTAAATTATAAAGGGTAATTCAGTTGTATAACTGTAAATTTCACCTTACATTATTAGGCTTATACTTTACAAATTAAAATTCAAAAATCAATAATCAGAACATTAGATATAATAGGAGGTAGATTATAAATTGAACTCTGAAGTTCATTATTAACATTGAAGTAAATTATGAACTCTGAAGCAATCTATATAGAATTTCCTGCATGATTTGATGCTTTTCTCAGATGTAGAGTCACCAAGGGAAAATGTGTGGAATGTACTGTCACTTCTCTATCTAAACCCCCAATTTATCTTTCCTTCCTTCTTTTCTTTCTCTCTTGTTATTTATCACTCTCTCCTTTATTTTTCTTTCCTTCTTTTTCTTTCTTGATTTATTTATCTTTTCTTTCCTTCTCTTTTTGATATTTCCTGTTCTTCCTCTTTATTTCATTCTTTTCTTTTTTCTTCTTTTCTTTTATCCTTTATTTTATCTTCCCTTGTGCCTTCCCTTCTTCCCTCCCTCCTCCCTCCTTTCCTTCCTTCCTTTCTTATTTCCTCCCTCCCCCTCCCTCCCTCCTTCCCTTATTTTTTCCCTCCTTCCTCCCTCCCTTCCTCCTTCCCTTTCCTCCCCCTTCCTTACCTACTTTCCTCCTTCCCTCTCTTGCTCCCTCCCTGCCTTCCTTTCATATTTCCTCCCTTCCCCTCCCTTTCTCCTTCCCTGTCCTTCTTCCTTTCCTCCTTCCTTTCTTATTTCCTCTCTCCACTCTCCCTCCCTTCCTCCTTCCCTTTCCTCCCTCCTTCCCTCCCTCCTTCCCTCCCTCCTTCCCTCCTTCCTTCCTTCCTTCCTTCCTTCCTTCCTTCCTTCCTTCCTTCCTTCCTTCCTTCCTTCCTTCCTTCCTTCCTTCCTTCCTTCCTTCCTTCCTTCCTTCCTTCCTTCCTTCCTGTGCCTTATCCACTTTACTATCTCTCCAGCCCCTTAATAATTTTTTTATCAATGAAACTGATGTCAATCTGCATGTGATATTTTTTTGTTTTGTTTTGTTTTGTTTTTTGGTCACACTTGGTAATGCTCAGGGATTACTCCTGGCTATGTGCTCTTAAATGGCTCTTGGCTTGGGGGACCATATGGGATGCTGGGGGATCAAACTGTGGTCTGTCCTAAGTTAGTGCGTGCAAGGCAAACACACTACCACTTGTGCCATCACTCCAGCCCCTTTATATGATATTTTGCAAGTCTATTTCAATTTGTGCTTCTCTATATATACTTATTATCCAAAAATAAATATCTTCATTATTCAGATTTATTTAAAGATTATGAGATTTTTTGTGGCCAGCAACTTTAATATTATATTATTTAATTGGTGGGTATAAATAGATTTCAGTATATCTTATAGTAGTTTTATTGGAATTCAGAATTAATGTGTCCATTTATTTAAAGTTTTTTTATGTTTCGTTCAGGCACCAAATCTTCTTACATAGAGGCTAAGTGTTGTGATATAATTCCTCTTTACTTTATTTTTATTTTTATTTATTTATTGTGTTGGACTCTTGAAGTTATCTAGGCAAAGAGACATTCATCTAAGTTTAGGTTAATTATAATGTGAAAAGAAGTTTGTCCAGTGAGATGAGAAGCTCTATGGTGAAATGTCTTTGCAATATGCTCTGCTTGAAGGTACATTCCAAGTGGTTCTCCAGAATTCCTTCCTTCATTTCCTTGCCAACTCCTAAACAGTTCTCTGCTAGGGACCCAGAATGTGGTACTCCTAGGACCTTAAAATGCTGGAAATTACTGAGGTCACATTGATGTACTTAGCGGCTTCCTGGGCTTCACCTGTGAGACTGAAGGGACCACATGGTACCAGGGATAAAATATGGATCATTCAAATGCAAGTGATATGCTTTAACTCTTATATTATCTCTTCATCCCTACAATTTAAAATAATTTTCTGCTGTATTTGTTTTTATCTCTAGTTACTAATTTTATTTATATATTGGCTCAACAGATAAAGTAGAACATTCTATAAAGCAAGCTTATAATTAGATATGTTAACAATTGCATACTCAAATCAGGATTTTATGTAATTTTTAAAGAAAAAGTTTCTAAATATTATTCAAAATTACATATAGGAATTCTGAAATGTAAGCTTAATTATTATTAATAAATCAATTTTCAAACACAGAAGTAAAAATGGGATAAAAAAGGAAAGAAATAAAAGACTTCTTCTTGACTTCTAAAACTGATATTTAATATATATTATTTATTAGTTTCAGGTGTTCAACAATTAGATATGTAGCTATAAAGATGTGATATCATACTAAGACTAGTTAATTTTTTTTTTCCGGTCAGACCCGGCGGTGCTCAGGGGTTATTCCTGCTTTGCGCTCAGAAGTCACTCCTGGCAGGCTCTGTGGACCATTTTGGATGCCAGGATTCCAACCAGGGTCTGTCCTATATTGGCTGCGTGCAAGAAAATGCCTTACTGCTGTGCTCTCGCTCCAGCCCCTAAGACTAGTTAATTTTCAAAATTAATTTCAATTACAATTTTTTTCTTGTGATAAAAAATGTTAAGATTAGCTCAAAAACTCACAGTAAGTGAAAATTTGTCATGGACAGATTTTTGGAAATTGCAATTTTAAGTGAAAATACATATTTAAAAGTGTCTTCAAATAACATAATTTTGTCTAACGTAGTATGATATTTCTCTTATAAATATTATAAAAACATTAAAAATTACATTATTCAAGAACCTGCTGAATATATCAACTGCTAACTAGCTGTCATGCTGTGTCCTGCATCGTTATGATTTGTTTATTCTAAATTATATTTAACTGAAATTATGTCCTTTTGACTATCCTTAGACATTTTTTCACTCCTTAAACTCTAAGCTCTGGTTTTCACCTGTTTTCTAAATTGAGTGATTTTTAAAATATTCTACATATATCTGAATTTTTATTTTATTTTGTTTTTCTTTATTTTTAATTTTTTTAAACTATTTTTTCTAGAGCCATTCTTTTTTTGGGGGGAGGGCACACCCAATGACGCTCAGGGGTTACTCCAGGCTATGCGCTCAGAAATCACTCCTGACTTGGGGGACCATATGGGACGCCATGGGATAGGTCCATCCTAGGAGGCTAGTGCTGGCAAGGTAGATGCCTTACCACATGCCCACCGCTTTGACCGCTATTTTGTTTTTCTTAAATTTTGTTTTTACCAATTTATTAGACTTAGATTATGCACTCAAGATTTACTCTATTTGCACAAATAGCAATATTTTCCCTTTTTTGTTTGTTTTATTTTGCATTTGGGCCAAACCTAACTATACTTATGGATTATTCTTGGCTTTATTCTCAGGAATCACTCCTAGCAGTTCTTGGAGGACAATATGGGATGCTTGGATTAAACCCAGTCATCTAGGTGCAAGGAAGCTCCATATCCACTGTACTATCTCTCCAAATTCAAGGCTTCCTTTTTATGGATGAATATTTCATGTGCCATGCATTGCTTAGCAATGGAGGTAAGGACTCAGAAATGTGTCAATTAGACAAGTCAGTCACTAAGAAAATATTATAAAAAGTAAGTACATACAACTAGATATTATTTACATTTATACACATACTTTATATGATATCCCCTCAAGGCCATCATTGTACACATTATTCCTTACTGACTGAAACATAACTAAGTGCTGAGTATTGTCTCACTTTTATTCGTGTATCTATTACAGAAACAAATAAATAAATAAAATATTTCTTATTAAATAAAAAGTTATATTACATCAAATATTATCAGTAGCAGATTTTGATATTAATGGAAAGTTTTAATTATAAGAAAAAATAAGTAAAATCTAGAAATTCTATATAGATTGCAATAATTAACTCATACATAAGAATAAGAAAAAAACTAATAGGCATTTGTGTGACTTCTATGTTATTGAAGGAAGGTCAAATGTTTTAAGAGACTACAAAAAATATTGGGGTTATAGGTCTAGCAAGAGTTGAATTTAGGGGCCGGAGAGATAGCATGGTGGTAAGGCATTTGCCTTTCATGCAGAAGGATGGTGGTTCAAATCCCGGCATCCCATATGGTCCCCCTTGCCTGCCAGGGGCGATTTCTGAGCTTAGAGCCAGGAGTAAAACCTGAGCACTGCCGGGTGTGACCCAAAAACCAAAAAAAAAAAAAAAAGAAGAAGAAGAGTTGAGTTTAAATAAACAGGTTTAGGATGTAATCTATTCTAGATGAGTCTTAGTTTGATAGGGAAGGAACAGGTGCCGAAGCAAGGATTCCACTAAGAAAACAATGTGGGAGGAGGGAAAATGGAAAGTAGAAATTGATTGTAGCACACTAAGTACTTGACAATCAATTGTTCAGAGACCAAGGGATAAAATATATATATTGAGGGAGCATCAAAATCTAGTAAAACTGAAAAATATAAAATAAGAATATCAGTGTATCAGTGTATGACCTGAGAGTTTAATGAACAATATCACTGGATTCTACACTTGGAAACATTTCAACAAAAAGTAAAACTAAATTTTAAAAAATATTTTAAAAGAAAGAAAGGAATAAAATGAGAGGCAAACTGGAATGAGGAAACTTCTCAAAGGAATGACATCATATATGATCCCTAAATCCACCACAGGGAGTAACCCTGGAAATAGAACTAGGAATAAGATATGAGAATTGCCAGATTTGGCCTAAAAACAAACAAAAAGAATAGGAAAAAAAAAAACGTACTTGAGGTCTTTTACTTGCATATAGCCAACTTCAATATCTGGAACTGTATGTGGTCCCACAAAACCATCAGGATGATCCCTGAGCTCTAACAAGTGGGACCTAAACACCACCTCAAAATGCAAAGTATGTAAACATATTGATATTAAAAGTTTAAGTAAATATTAGGAATAGAAATTATTTTTGCTTGAACCCAGGGTCTCACAGCTCCAAGGATCTTACTCTAACACTGAGTCAAATGCTGAGCTCCATTTTAAATGTGGAAAAGGAAAATGCCTTTATTTTTAGTTGATGACATATTTGCAAAGTGATCATTTATCTTAATTCAGTCCTGTGAGAGAAAATTAGGTCATGTGTTCATCCACTTTGAAGTGGTGACTGAACATACTGCCAAAATAGAGGGGAGAAAAACGAACATGAACAAATGTAAGTAAAATTTTGTCTCATTGTCAAAACCTGGTGTCAGGATTCTTTGTAGACAAAAGTAATTATTCATTATATTAACCTTAAGATAAAATGCTCTATTTATGAAGGAGCTTTATACATGATAAAAGCTGCCAAATCATTTAGTCCAACAAAATAAAGCTATGTGCATATAACATAAGGATAAAAAAAAAGAGTTCAGTTAATTATCCTAGCAAAACACATTTTCTATATATCCACTTTTTTGTTACTGAAGTTCAGGATGATTTAAACCAAAAATATTCTTAGGAAAGAATGATAGAACAGGAAACGAGTTTTTAAGGGGTTGAAGGACTTGCCTTGTATATGGCCAATCAGATTAGATTCCTGACATATGGTTTCCTGAATTTCTGCAAGTATAAGCCCATAGCACACAGACATGGGTAAGTTCTTAGTACTGACAGATGTGGCCCAAAACAAATAAAGTAAAACAAAACTATTGTCTTGAAAGTAACCCGAGTTTATCTTCTTTGCTTATACTTCTCCAAAGTTTCATGTTTCCTCTTTTCTATAATTTTTAGAAAAATTCTTAAAGAACAAAGATCACATCATAGAGCTTCTCTGCTAAAGTATCTTACTTTTTACACAGAGACTTTCCAAATATTTTATTGCCACAACCTTTTTTTTTTTTTTTTCCCTAGTGCTTCTCTACTCTTTTCAGTGTTTGATCACTAGCATCTGCTTAGGAAGTCATCTCTCATAACATTTGATGAGTGACAACTTTTTACTCTTTCAATTCTCCCCTAATTCCAATCACAAACCAGAAGAGTCTTAAAAACCTTTAGCTTGACTATGAAATGTAAATTACCCAAAAATGTGTAAAAATAAAACAAAACAAACAAACCAACAAAAAACATAATTTATCAAGTAGTAAGTAAACATGCAAATTAATTGTAAAAATGATTCTGCTGTCAAACTGCCAAGCTATTTATCAATAAACAACAACATAAAAACAAGTGTAGTCAACTTTGAATCAATTGAGTTTACCTGGTAAATCTCTGACTTACAGGTAAATCCTGTCTGTGTTATAGATTCTTACCCTAATCTACTTTTTATTCAATCCTGAGGCTGGTGGTTTGGAAATGACATTTTCTAAAAGCCCAATGCAGCTGTATAAAAATATAGTTTCCTCCAATGATAATCATTCAGAAGATATTCAGAAGGAGGAGAACAGAAGTTATACTTCTTCTCTGACAATAACTGACAGATACATGGATTTTTCACATATGAAATTCTGAACAATTTATACATGTTTATTTGAATCAACCTCAATTAATTTCTGGAAGCAACTGTGATAATTATTCGTCATTTTACACAGTCCCACTGAAAGCTCAGATTGTCAGTATTTTCACTTTACAAAGTTTCTTCAGATACTTTAGCACCATTTTTAAAATTTCAATTTTTGACAGTTTTAAAGTTATAGAAAGTTGTAGAAATAACACAGCATACTTCTATAAATACTTTTTAACATGCAAGTTTCATTATTATCTACACTAATGTCTTAATAACAATAGCATAACGTTTTTATCCATTGTTTTTCTAGATTTTGGCCTGAAACTGGCCTAGTTTCTCATTTTTATGTTTTTGATTATTTTAAGGGTTGCAGGGTATCAATTTTATTAATCTATCAAATAGATTTGGATGATATTTCTTAATGATTAGAACTAGATTATATTTATAAGGCAAAAATTAGAAAGTAATGATATAACTTTTTTTTTTATTAGTCCTATCACAACTCACAAAATTTTGTTTTTTCCTATTATTTTTAGATAAAACTTATCTTTAGATTAATAATGTGAATACTCTTATTTGGATGTTGGTTTTTTTATTTATTTTTTGTTTGTTTAGTTTTTTTGGTCACACCCCTGCAGTGCTCAGGAGTTTCTGGCTCTCTGCTCAGAAATCGCTCCTGGCAGACTCAGGGGACCATATGGGATGCCAGGATCTGAACCACCGTCCTTCTACATGCAAGGCAAATGTCCTACCTCCATGCTATCTCTCTAGCCTGTTTTTTTTTTACTTTTTACTTTTAAAATAACAAATCATCTTTGCAGAAATATTTGAGATGAAAGAAATTAAGTTTGCTTTCTTTATTTACTAGATTTTATATTCATTAATATTTCCTATCAGGTTTAAACTTTTAATTACTTATTCATATGCCTTATTTATTCTAGGAAAATTGGATTTTCCAAATACAGTGCCCAGATTTACCATTTCTCCAGATAATCTCATATATTTTGGTGAAGAATTTGTTAATAGGGTTTTGGTACTGGGAACATTGCACTGGTGAAGGGGGGTGTTTTTCTTTTTTTAAAATATAAATGAAACCCAAATACAAACATATTTGTAATCATGGTGCTTAAATAAAGGTATTTATTTTAAAAAAAAAACAACAACAAAGAACCAAGATATGGATGCTGGAAGTGCTTATTAATATTGAGGCAGTGTTATCTCTAAAAACTTATGACACTTATGGAACAGAACTACAGTGCTTATCTATGCATATTTTATATGTAACAATATATATGTTTATTCATATAAATCTACAATATAAACACAATCATATCTATATTTTTACACAGCTATCTTCTACAGGTTATTATCTACTTAGCCATGAGTTCCCACCAAAAGGATTAATTTCAATCTAACACGATAGAATTTTTGTCAGCTTTTCTCAGTCTATATTTTTTCTCCTATAGTAAGAAATCTGCTATTATTATTATTCTCAGTGAATATGCCTAATAGCTCAGTTTTCTCCCCGTCTCTAAGACTGTTAAACTGAACTTCATGTCTATTCTAACATATCTACTTTTCATAAGTTGCCATTAATTACTGTCTCTGGGACACTCATTTTATCTTCTGAAATACAGTATCTTCATGTGAACGTTTGTAAATTTTCTCTACTAGTTGACCCCACAAAACCTTAGTCTTTGTTCCAAGATATCTCAACAGGTAGCATCACTGCCCTTTCCTTTTATTGAGGAGGATGGAAGGAAGCAGACACACTGTACCTCAGATTTATTAACAAGCTGCAATATTAAATTTATATTGATACCTTAAGTAGTTTTTGTATCCTTAACCTAAAGGAAATAATTAATTTTTGTTATACAAATATAGTTCACAAAAGTATAATGTATGTTACTTTACTTGAAAAATTGGTAGTGTTCTTTCTACATGTAAATTACAATACAAAAATTGTCTAAATAAGAGAACAGTGATGATAATTTTTTAATTTGAAAATAAAAATTATGACTAATTTTTGGTCTGTCACACAGAACATTTGCCTGCAAAGCCCTAATTCCTTTCTAGCCCAAATTTCTCTATTTTAAATAAGTGTTTATATAACTTTGATTATAAGTATTGCTGTTATTACCCTAGAATTCTCAAAACATTTTATATGTTTGTTCACTCATAGAATTTAGTTACTCAGAACTTTTTCATTTAAGTTGAATCAAGGCCATAATCATAAATATTTCAGATCATTCTGTTAAAAATCAAGTACAAAATAATTCCATAGTAACAAGTTTTATGTTATAGGCATTGCTTCATTTATTTGACACTAAACAAATACCAAGTTTTACGTGTATTTCAGAGTATTATTCATTAAATAAAAGTTTTGTAAGCAAATAAATATCAGTAATTTTCACAATATTATCATCATGTACATGTCAAAATAAATTTAACTAGTGTAAGGCACATATTATGCTATGGGTGAGAAAAAAAATCTCTTTCCAAACCTGACATAATCTTTCTGCTCTTGCAGCACATGGAAACTAAAAGTGGATGCTGAAAAACACAAACTTTAAATCATATGCCTTAAAACATATTGTCTAAGTGATAATGAAATTTAAAGAAATTCTTGTATTCAGATGTAGTTGCTTGAAAAAAGATGCCTCATGGGGAGGTTAGCTATAAAATGAAGGAAGGCATTAAATACAGCTGACAATCTCAATCCTAGAAATACAGAAATCGAATTCTAAAACTTTAAAATGCTTCAAATTATGTTGCCTATCTCATTTGAATACTTTGAATTCACAGGCAGTACCTATTATAATATATCCCATCATGAGTATAAGGTAATATAAAATCAACTTCAAAAGTTGCCAGAAAATCAGAGTGAATCTTCACCTAGTAGTTTCAGGGGTTTAGAAACTACAGGATAAAAATAAGTAGACTGGGAAATCCAAGTTCTTTCATTTGATTTAGTAAATATTCATTGGCAAGTTTCTTTGTACTAGAAGCCTTGTGAAGCATTTAGTTGGCTATAAAAAGAGTCTGAAAAAACATGAACTGGAGGCTCAAATGTTTTCAGTCAATAATTGAGAAGGTGGGAGAAAAGTTTACACAAGTCAATGTAACACAAGCTAGCAGCTTTTTGTAAGTGTCAAGTCACTCACTTAGTGAAACAGAAAGCTGGATTCAATGAATGCATAAAGTTCTACTCAATGTATGCCTAACATGAGAGCTGAATTAAAATCTTAACACAGAAAATGTGAATGCAAACCCACTACTACCCTGGTACATTATAGTTCCCTTTACTGCTGCTTTTGTGATGACTTGGGTGTTACACAGGTTTGTTAATGGTGCTTCTCACTTCAGCTGTTGTGCTTTCAAACTTCATCACTGAGGATGCCTCTGTGCTACAAAGACACATTTTGTTGTAGAGCTTGCTGAGATTCCTGTGTTCACATAGATGCTGTTCAAGGGTCCAGTTCTAGACAGCTTGCTTGACAGACATCAAATACATTCTTGCAACTCTGTGTGTTTGTTTATTTTAATTTGGGGGCCACACTTCATTGTACTAAGAGTTTTCTCCTGACTGTGCTCAGGTATCATGTCTGGTGGGGCTCCAGGGACCATATGGGCTGCCAGGAATTGAACCTGGGTTTGTTGAGGGCAAGGCAATTGTATTATCCACTGTACTATCTCTATGGCTTTTGTCATTTTGATTCTTTCTTTAAATATTCCAAGCTCTTTTGCAGTGCTAGGATATCAGGTAGCAATATCAGTGGGACCATGTTCCCTGCCTGGGATGACAATAGGAATCAAAATAATGGCCTCATACTTGTAAGTGGGAGCTTTGAGCCACTGAGTTTTGTTTGTGATCTGCACTGTTAAATAATTTTTTCTTTTCCTCTTTTTTTAAATTTTTATTTTGACCAAATATACTTAAATATATAATTTAATCTTTTACAGTAATTTATTAGGTACATAGTGACATTGAAGCAGGGGCTTTCCCACCACCAATGTTGTCCATCCTCCATCCCTGTTTCCAGCATATGTCCCATATCACCCCTCCTTTGCCCCCTGGGCTGCTAGTATAAGTGGTCCTTTCTTTGTCTAGCTTGTTGTAGATTGGGTATTGATTCTATTGTAGTTGGCTTTGGATTTGGTGTTTAAGTCTGATCAATGTTCATACAACTGTTTGGTCTTGGTGCCCTCCATTCTCCCCCCCCCCTCAATTTATGAGGCAGAACAAGATGGCTCAAGTTATGTGGTTCTGTTTGAATAAAAAAAAAAAAGAAAAAGGTATAAAAGGGAGGAGCATATGGGACACCAGGGGACTGAACAGTGGTCTGTCCTAGGCTAGCATGGGCAAGGCAAACACCCTACCATTTGTGCCATTGCTCTGGCCCCTACACTGTTAAATAATTTTAAGGCAAAAAAAGGCCTTAAGTATTTGATGCTTGGTCAGTGTTTCTAAAAAGCTGCAAAGTAGTGTGCTAGACCAATTCTTCCTAAATAGCTCTCAAAATAAAATGGTGTTTGCTTTGGACAGATAGAAAACAGACAGAAGAAAGTATTTCATGATAGTGAGTTTGAGAAATGCTGGGCTACCTAAAGATGAAGCAGTTTCTTTTCTGTAGAACTATTTTTGTTTTTTTGATTTTTATTAACTGCTTTCTACATGAAATTTTCAAGAGGAGAATGAGATATTTTGGGACACATTTGGGAGATATCCTTGCTACTGAAAATAAGCAGATCCAGTAGCAATATAACAACCTAAAGTAAAAATTCATTTAAATATTTTGATTTTCTGTACTCATTTTCAACATTAAATTCAAACGTTGCTTGTAGTTTAGCCAATATCAATCTGTGTTTTCTGTTGCCACATTTAAATGCTGGGTACCAATACATCAAAATGCTTGGTGTCTTTTCATCCCATACAGATGTCCTTGCTCTCTTGTAAAGAAATCATTGGAATGTTGCCATTTTAATTAGGTTTAGCTACCAAAAAGGCCTTAATCAATTATTGAGATATATATTTGCCTGTTTTATTAAAGTTTAATTAAGGGAGGTGGGGATCTGGTTTAAGTTTAGAGAAACTATGTAATCATACAGATAAATTTAGTTCAAAATAATTTTATAACTTCGAGTTAACTTTGAATATAATAAATGATTTAAGGTTGTTGCCAAAATAAAGAACAACTTAATTTTACCTTATTTTCATTAACCAGAAAATATCTTCCATTATTAAATTGTTATTTCTTGTAACAAAATCAGGTGGCATAATTTTTCCTGTTAAAAAGAGTCTTATGGTCAATAATTTTAGTGGTATAAATAACATCCACTCTAAATTAAGGATATATCAAATTAAAAATAAAGCTTTTATAAGAGGTTTATCAGCATACTGTAATACATAACTTACTTTTATTTTATATAAGTGATTAGAAAAACTCTAAAGCTTGGGCTAGAGAGATATTACAGCAGTAGAGCACCTGCATTGCACACAACTGATCTGGGTTTAATACCTGACACAATATATGGTCACCTGAATCTTGCTAGGTGTGAAGCCCAAGTGAAGAACAAGTAGTAAGATCTGAGCCTTGCTAGGTGTGGCCAAAAAAATTATATATTTTATTGTATATTTCCTTCTGAATGAATTTTTAATATAATGACAGAAGTATTATTTATAGGTTGCTTTGTGCTATATTTTGTTTACTATAATAAAAGATGAAAGAGCATAAAAGGGAAGTGCACCAAAATATGGGTTCTTTAAACAATGCAAAAAATTCCAATACTTATAATGAGGCTAGGACAAACATATTAGTAACATAATTCTGTTTCTTTACATAGGAACTTGATTGAGGTGTATAAGTAACAGACCAAAAGTTACTGAAAACTGATATTCACTCTTTGTATCAAGAGCCAGTCTTCTTCCTAAAGAACATAACTATGTTATTTGGGACTGTTTATATCCCTAATGCAGTAATAAAACCTGAAAGGGGCTGCTTTGAGAGTGCAGTGGTAGCTACCAAGATATAGAACTTTTTTGGGGGGGGGCGGTTTGGATATCATTTCTAGTTATGCTTGAAGGCTCTTACTATTTATGCGCTTAGGAATGGCTTCTGAAGTGCTGGGGTTATGTGAGGTGCATATCTCTTCCAGCTTTCTGCTTGCAAAACATGTACTAGGAACTACAAAGTAGGAATATAGGGAAATGGGAATGAGATAATTATGTACTGGTGTAGTAGTCTGCAGTTGTGAAATAATGCCTTCAGTATATTGAAAACTATGACACCTCAAAGATTAAAATTGAAAATTCATAATGAGATATGAGAATAACAACAATGTAGCATGCACTAGCCACTGATCTGTCTCCCTAGATCCCAAAAGTATGTAGACTTGCTCTAGCTTTTGGTAAATGGAGAACCTAAACTAAAAAATGTTTTTTAAAGAATATACTTATTTTTCTAAACATGTGAGGTGACTCATCCCCCTCTAGCTAACAACTTCTGTTTTGTTTGTTCAGATCCCAGCCAGATATGGAGAACTGGAAATTGAATCTGTGTAGGCCATACCATACTCAAGGCAAGTATCATGCTCACTATATGATTGCTCTGGCCCCAAACAGTTGCTATTATAGAGAAAAAATATATAATTTAATTAATGTTTTAGCTAAAGAGGTGATAAAGTGATGAATGGTAAGGAGGAGAGTTTGAAGAGCTAGATGGTCAGCAACTTAAGCCAAGTTTTACTATTTGCAACACGTGTGCCTATAGAAATCTCAGCTTCAAACTGCTTCAGTGTCCTCATAGAAAGAGTAGAATTTTAATTATATTCCATAGCCTTGCTTTGAGATTTGAAGTCTATGAAGCATTAAATACCTAGAACAGTAACAGAGTAACAGGCACATGCTTTTTTGTTTTTGTTTTTGATTTTGTTTTGAGCACACCTGGTGACGTTCAAGAGTTACTCCTGTCTATGCACTCAGAAATAGCCCCTGGCTTGGGGGACCATATGGGACACCAGGGTATTGAACAGCAGTCTGTCCTAGGCTAGCACTGGCAAGGCAAACACCCTACTGCTGCACCATCCTTCTCAGACACATACTTTTTAATTAACACATTTAATATGCTTCTCAAAACTATGTTTATTTTAAGAATATTCGTACTATAAATATTTCAACTGTCTCTTCCCTTTAACAGCTATTTGGGCTTTGACTTTTATAAATAAAAGTTCCTTGTGGCCGGAGAGGTGACACTAGAGGTAAAGCATCTGCCTTGCAAGCGTTAGCCTAAGATGGACCACAGTTCAATCCTCTGTCGTCCCATATGGTCCCCTCAAGCCAGGGGTGATTTCTGAGCCCATAGCCAGGAGTAACCCCTAAGTGTCAAATGGGTGTGCCCCCCCAAACAAAACAAAACAAAACAAAACAAAAAGTTCCTTAAAGAATTCATAGGACATAGTAAACAGCTGACTCATAATTTTGGAGGGGAAGGTGGAGTCACTCACAGCAGTAATTAGGACTTACTCCTAGTTCTGACCTCAAGGATCACTACTGGCGAGCTCAAGAAACCATATGTGGTGCTGGGGATTGGACCCAGTTTAGTTGCTTGCAAGGCAGGTACTTTACCCACTATATTTACATCACTTGGGTGATGGCTTGCTACAATTTTAAGTATCAACTTTACATGAGAACTGGAAATAAAAGTACAAAAACCATCACCATAATACAATGAAATAAAAACATTGTCTTTTGATTTTAAACAAACTAATAGTCTCCTCTCTAAAATTTTTTATTTAAAGGACACTATTATTAAGTCAATATTGTATTTAAAAAAGAACTCACCTACCGTATTTTTTGCTCTATAAGACGCACCTGCCTATAAGATGCAGATAATTTTTAGATGAGAAAGACAAGACAAAAATATTCTAAAGAAAATGTTGCAACTCGAGAAGCTGTCAGGAGACGCTGCTGGGAACAACCAGCCTGCCAGGCCAAAATATATTTACAATATGCCAGTCCACAGCTGGTTAAACACATTGATATAACTTTTTTATTTACATAAAAAATAAAAAAATTGTTTTAAATTTCTATTGTTTAAATAAAAAATAAAAGTCGCAGCAGCAATCAAATAGTCTTAAACGTAAGCTCTATATGTGATGGTGAAAGTGTGTTAACCTGCTTGCCCGTTCTATGTGGTATGTCTGCACAATAAAGGGGATGTAACAATGTGGATGTCAAGTGGTTATTACCAGTATATGCTCTCCTCCCCTGCATTCAGGCTTCAACTCCAGGCGGCAGTCACACAGCCATTTTTCCCCATCCGTTGCGAGGAAAAGTGTGTCTTATTGTACGAAAAATACAGTAAGACTGCCATGAACAAATGTCTACATCTAAGAATATATATAATGCCACTATATAGTGCCACTTCTTCCTTTGGAAAACTATTTTAGAACCCTGAGCATAGTGTTTTTGCTCATATTTATTTTCCCTATCTTTTATGGGTTTTTGTTTCTTTTGTTCAACATTATAAAATAAATTATTCAAATTAAATTTTAGTTTGAATGGTGGAAATAACTGAGAGGACTAAACCACATACTTTGCATGATGAAGTCATGAGTTTGAGTCCAACACTTCATGGTAATTTGAGCATTGCGAGAAGAGACCCCAGAGAGGTGAGACCTGTGAGCACCATAATGTATGACCCCAATATGCAAACAAACAGCAGTTCAACTTTAGAATATCAGGAATGTGATGATTAAAATGTAACAGTCATGAGTCGTTGAGACAATCAACATTTTTTCCCATTTTTGGGGTCACACCGATGCTCAGGGGCCACTCCTGGCTCAACGCTCAGAAATCTTTCCTGGCAGGCACAGGACCTATGGGATGCAGGTACTCAAACCACCATTGGTCCTGAATCAGCTGCTTGCAAGGCCAGCACCCTACCGCTGTGCTGTGCTATCTCCAGCCCTGAGACTATCATCATTTTTAAGAATTCACTTTTAAGTTGCCTTCCCTCCTCCCTTTTTTTTTTTCTTTATCTGTGATCATTATACCTTTTCCCTTTTGCTCACTAAGCTAACCCTGGGTCTTTCAATTATCTTGAATCTCCTTATATTTGTAAGCATCTTGTATGTAGTATTTGTAACAGGTGCATGGTAAGTGAGTCAAAGTTAGACTAATGCAGTGCTTCTCAAAAGTGGGGCACGCCCCCGTGGGGGGGCACGAGACTCAGTAAAGGGAGGCACGTTTGATCTCAGAAAACACTGTCATAACAAGCTAAGCCCCGTGTCTATGTCTCTGTATGTCTCTGGAGCTGAGAATTGCTGTGTCCTGCTTCAAATCCTGCTTAGAATAGCTATGCATTGCAAAAGGTGCTCATTGTAGCCATTAATCCAGACATACCTCTGATTAAAAAAACAGCTCAATTATTTTATATATTTTGTTTTGCAGGTTAAAATTTTTTTAATAAAGATACTATTTACAGTCATGTGGGGGGCATGAAAAATGTTTTCTTCTTCCTAGGGGGGCATGACAGAAAATAATTGAGAAGCACTGGACTAATGGCTATGATTTGGTGCCAACCTCCATCCAAAATTGATGTATCATCGGACAGTCACAGAGAAATTGACTGGTTTTTGTTATGATTTATTAGTCCAGGAATCTTCATCTGTCCATGAAGGAAAAGATATGTCTTCACTTTTAGTGAAATAGAACTAAAATGAAGCACTTAAGTATGGTGCACCTCTATTGAGGTTTTTGGGTTGCTACAATTTTGTCAGATGCATAAAGAGTTAGTGAAGTTTGTAAGAAAGAGAATGGAGTTAGCGTTCTGGGCAGAATAACACAAAGTGTAGAAACTCTTTTCTGATTTCCAATCTCAGTCCTTTAGGTGAGGTTCATGAAGATTCATTCTTAAGAAAAATACATTTTATCTATTATTATATTATAGTTTTATAGTTACCACAATGTTAAAATTTATGATATCCAAGTACAGAATTTCCCCCTCCCCATTATCCATCATCTTTCTCCTTACTTCTTTACTATTCTGGTCGTCTTATTTTCCTTTGTCCCCTCTGTTTGGTAATTGGTCCAAGACTCTCTCATTGTTTCAAGATTTGTTCATTGTTCAATTCACTGTATTCACTGATTTTGGCTCTAAATTTTTTCCTCACCCACAAAATTCTTTTTTCGCTGATAACAGAAGAGCCAAAAAGAAATGTTGGAAAAGTCATACTAATAAAATATTATTTTATAATTATAGCTATACTTGATTTGGTACTATCAAAATACAAATTTGAATGTTGCCACAAAAGACAACAGACAAATATACAGAATAAAAAAAAAGCATACTTAATACCAAATAGTTATTGTTTATAGAATCAAGCAAGTCATCAAGATTAGTTTCATTACTAGAAAATAATTTTTTGAAAAATTTTAAGAGAATATTCAGTATATAAAAGTAAGTTGATAATATCTTTACCAAAAGCAATGTTCACATTTTAAGTCTTTCAGATTCTGTAGCTTTATATTTTAGCAAAGCAAGTTGCCAGATTTGGGAAATAAAAATACAAAACACCTATTACATTTTATTTTCAGAATATAAATGCTAATTTTTAGTCTATATAAAATTTTATTGTGTTATTTGAAATTCAAATTTAGTTGTAAATTCTGTATTTAGTCTTGTAATCACAACTATAGTAACAATATTTAATTAGAACCATAGGTGTTAGAATTTTATTATCCAAAGATTTCTTTTTTGATGTTGTTGTTTGTTTGTTCTTGTTTTAAGGCCACCTTGCCAATGGTCAGGCTCTGTATTCATCAATTATGATTGGTGTTCCTTACAGAACTGTATGAGATCCTGGGAATCAAACCTAAGGTGCACTTGTACCCTGTCTACTGTACTCTAGTCTCCCCAAGTTATAATTTCTGTAGACAAATGTCATAATTAAATGAGTCAAGTAGCAAAATGACAACTTTTATTGTTATTTCTATTTTTCTTTTTTTTTTTTTTTGGTTTTATCATTTTGTTTGGGTTTTGAGCCACACCTGGTGGTACTCAAGGCTTATTCCAGGCTCTGTGCCGAGGGGTCAATTCTGGTGAGTTTGGGGACTCAAATAAAGTGCCAACAATTGAATGTAGGTTGACCATGTACAAAGAAAATACTTTCTTATTTCTGGCCCTTCAAAGTTTTATTTTAAAAACTGGATAGACATGTTAAATGTAGTTGAATTTCTCTTTTACTTTGGGACTCACACTTCATTCCTTGTTCTAGGATAGGTTGGAGAAATTGAAGCCTCGCATTAAAATTTAGCTAAATTTTCCTTAATTAAGAAAATTAATATAATTCTGTTAATAGCAATGTAAAACCATTATTTTAATATACTTTTTGCAGCATCAGTTAAGAATTCAGGATCTCACATATGCATGTTTAACAGTGAATCACATCCCTGGTTCCCAGAAGCCATTATTTTAAGACTTACATGTTATAATCAAATGGATTGATTTTACTTTTATAATCTGAAAAATATCAATCATTTTCTTCCTTTCAATGATTCTCCACAAAAAAAAAAATAGCAAAAACTGTAGAAAATATTTTGGGAGATCTGATCCCAAAACAGCATCTAGGAAGGGAACTCAATAAAGAATGTTTATTCATTATGGAATTTGGCATGTTGGTGTCGTAACTAGTAGGGAATGGTTATAAGAAGCTCATTTTTGAACATCCCCTTAATAAAAACCAGTGAACTCCAATGTTTATCAATGACTGTTTACCAAGCACCTTTGTAGTGTTATGCTTTGTATTTTAGAAAATGCAGTGTCTGTAAATATGAACTCTGAAGTAAAAGAATACTAATTAAATCAGAATACATCAGATCATTGTACCTTGACCTCAAGAAAAATGGCTTTGTTTAATAATGCACAATATCAGTTAAAATAATTGTAATGCTTTTACTAAGAAAATAGGATTATTTCCTCAGAAATAATTGAGAGCTGTATTTAATTGATACTGAAACTTCATAAAGAAATTTTCCAGCAATATGATTTGTTCTCACTCAGTGAGTATTAAAAAGTTCCTTGTGAGCACACTTGGAAAGATCATCTTTTTTTTTTCAATGATTATAACAAGGAAGATAGGTGCCTTGCTGACTAAATTGCTCTTTCTCATGTCTGATTTACCCACCCACTATGTCAGACTCTCCAGTACTAATATGTAGGTTCTTTGAAACCAGTAGGTTATACATCAAACTTCTGGTTTGAAGCTCTGGAAGATTCTCTAGGATCACAGGTTACAATCTCACCAGGTCCAATGCAACCTTTCATTCTTCCAGAAGGGATAAATCAACCAGCACGTACTTCACTGTGTTAGGGTCTTTCAGATGAGAACTTATAAACTTAGACTTTTTTTTTTGCTTTGTAATGACATTAAAGGTTTCATGGGGTGTTTGTTCTAAGACCTGGAGATCATCCTAAAACCTTGAGTAATTTTGTCTTCTACTTCAAGTCACAACTATAAAAGACTTGACCTTTCTTACCTCTTATTACAGTTTTAAACACCTTTTTAAGTTATGAAAATTAAATTCAATTTTAGAAAGTATTAGAGAATTATCATTGTCTAGAACTAGATATTACTATGCATGTAGCATGATTCAAACGATGTTTTAGTTTGTTTCGACTCTTTGTATGTCACACAAATGTACTATATGCTCTTGAGTACAATAGCTTGGCAATTTATTCAATGCCTGTACTTTCAATAAAGCGCATCCTACTGGTGTGAGACTCTTTCAGAGATATAACATATAACATATTTAGGCCTCTGGTGACTTCTTTGTGTCCAAGACCCCAAAGACTTTTTTAAAACTTTAATAAAGTCCTTCTCATTGCCCTATGTCTGATTGAGTCAGCCTAAATTACCCCCTGCACTGCATATTATTATAAACATCCATCTTTTCATTTCAATTCCCCTTTTCATGATTTTTTTCACATTATTGCTTTTAAACTTCCATTTTCCCATTGCTCTTGATTAGTTGGTCTGCCCTTCTTTTAAACGAATAAACAAGAAAAAAAGTAAAAAGCAGCACATGAACGTATGATGTGGATAAAGGAGATAATTCTTATAACCAGCTTTCAAATGTTGCCCTTGATGATTTGAGTTTAGAGTTCATTTTAGAAATCTCTGGGTGCTATCCGCAATACTTTGTTTCACATATTTTTGATTCTTTTTTTTTTTTCCTGTTTGATTGAAAGCCACTTAGAGAGTTCATTTTCATTTCATTGTGAGGCATGATCCTTTGGGATCTTTCCATCAGAAAATTTTCCACACCCTGCTCACAAATCCCCTATAGCAAAGGTATCCTGTTGGAAACACCCAAAGAATTGTAGAGAGGTGTAGGAAAAAATCCAAAGCTATTTTTACAGTTTACATAAACTTACCTGAGAAAGCTTATTTTATATACAAAAATCAAACTTGTGCTGTCTCTAAGGTATTTAAGTAATTTTTCTAAGATTTCTAACAAAATCATGTGAAAATTTTTCTTACATTGTATTCATTCCCTTTATCTATTTGCAGCTCCCTGGAAACACTTCCTCTTTCTCTCTTCAAATATCATCATAATTAATGCTGCAAGTTTTTTTTTTCAATTTGAGAGTTTAATTTTTGGTCTAATAGAAGAAAATAGCTTTGTAGTAAAGTAAATGAAGGGAGTCATTCTTTTGAATGGAGATGCCATAATTTTATGTATCAAAATGAATCCTCCTCCTGTGTTTAATATGACCTATGTTCTCTGCCAGAAATTTTAACATCATCTCATTCATCACTCAGCTTGCTTATTCTCTTTTGTCTCTCTTATTTTTCCCCAAGCCATTTACTGATAGAGCTAATTACTACCATAGTGTTTGCTGTTTAGATTTCTTTTTGTATTTGAAAATAATACAATTAAGATACATCCTTGTGAATTGGTTTTAATGTGGGAGTCTACATAAACATTGGTGCAATACATTAAGTAAATATAATTACTTCTTAGAGCTCTATATTCTGCATAAACATTAAATAGCAAGTACACAGACACATATACAAACATACATACGTATGCATCATAAGCTAAATGTTTGGTTATGTTATATTAATGCTTCAACTGCTCAGCTTCAATATGTGCCAAGTTAGTACACATCCAACAAATATGTGTGCATGAATGGAACTACATGTCAATCAAAACATATGTATCCCTGCATTTGTATCGAAAATCTTCAAGCTTTTCAAAATAAATTTTTTAGAATAGTTTGATAAGATAAAAGGAAAGATAATAAACTACATTGTCCTGAGAAACATACACTTACTGAAAATACCATAACGTTTACAGAAAATAGAAGTGTTTTATTGAAATGTGTATATACCTCTTCAATTTTTATATTTATAGAATAATGACATAAATAAAGCTATGCACTGAGCTTCCCAACAATCTCCAGAGAAATTTAACATACTTGTGTACCTAGTCCACTGCATAAATGTGATATTTTTTTTCTATTGTAGCTCTTTTTCACTACTATAAGGCATATAGAATTTAAGAAAATTGTTCAAACACAACATAGTTTAAAAGGTGTCATTGCTTTGATGAAGATTTGACAGAGAAGTAAAACGATTCACTTTTCCTCTCATTCACTTAACTACTATGGTTTTGAAACTATTACACGTGACAAGGATACAACAATGATTCACTGAAAATTATGCATGACCACATGACATTTACATGCCTTTTTCAAAGATGGTTTTCCCCAAATCTTTAATGTCTATCTCCCAACCTTAGTGATCTTGAATCAATTTTGAGGACCATTTGGATAGTATTTCAATGGGAATTCCTTTTCTAATTAATTGCCAAATAATTTCGAATATATAAAGTTAAGTATTCATATAATTAATGTAATATAAAACTTTATATTTAACATTACAGAGATTCAGTTTGAAAGATTTTGAATATAAAAGAAAACTTGGTTTCTATAGTACGTTTTCCTTTCCTTTATATGAAATTAATATTTCATATTGTTCCAAAGTTCTTTGAATTTCATGACACTTCATTTCTGTATATTTTCTTCCCCCATTATCATCCTCATTCTTTACCACTGGTCTGATGCTCAGTATTCTGATGTTTAATAACCTCAGATTCTTTCAGGATTATGTTTTATTTTGGTTTGTTATAGTTTGATTTGGAGCCATAACCTTCCATGCTCAGGCCTCTGGCACTATGCTCAGGGGTTACTTTTGGGAACCATATTTACTGACAGGTATTGAACTGGGATCAATATGCATGCAAGACAAACTTAGTAAACTCTGTATTTGAAGCACATTCTTATTCTTTTGTTTGTTTGGGGGTCACACCCAGAAGTTCTCAAGGCTTACACCTGGCTCTGTGTTAAGGGGTCACTCATGGCAGGCTTAAGGGTACATTGGGGATGACAGGGATCAAACCTGTGTTTGTAACATGCAAGCAAACGCCTCACATTCTACAGTATTACTCAGATCCCAATCTATTCAACTTTTAAAAGCCATTTTAAATGTGATGGTTTTAATCCTTCTCTTTATAAATATTTTTTTCTATTTTTCTTGGGCACACTGTAGAACTTACTTGCACTCTGTAAAATACTTGTGACACTGAAAGCTAAATGTAATAGTTTCTTAGGAGCCGGAGAGATAGCACAGAGGTAGGGCATTTGCCTTGCACGCAGCCAATCCAGGACAGATGGTGACTCAAATCCGGGCATCCCATATGGTCCACCGTACTGTCAGGAGCAATTTCTGAGCACAGAGCCAGGAGTAACCTCTGAGTGCTGCATGGTGTGACCCAAATTCCCTCCCCCCAAAAAAAGGATTTGGTGGTATAGTTAAAAGGGGGCAAGGGGGGCTGGAGAGATAGCATGTAGGTAAGGCGTTTGCCTTGCATGCAGAAGGTCATTGGTTGGAATCCCAGCATCCCATATGGTCCCCCTAGCCTGCCAGGAGCGATTTCTGAGCGTAGAGCCAGGAATAACCCTTGAGCACCACCGGGTATGACCCAAAAACCAAAAAAAAAAAAAGGAGGGGGTAAGGAAGAGGGGATTAGGAGAGATAATAAGTCAGTGGCAGAGGATTTGGTGAACTTTGGTGATGGTGAAGTGCAAAATGGTGTAAACCAATAGTATTGACACAATTATAAACCGTGTTACTTCAATAATGAAGTAATTTTTTATGTTTTATACTTAAAGACATTATATTCATTCAAAGTTTTTGAAGCTTGATCTCTCTTCACTGCTCTTATGCATCCAGAGTTCTGAACACACAGACACTCAGCTCTTTTCATTTTTTCAGTGTTTCTACATATTGCTTATCTATATTGTTGTAGAATATGTGTGCTTTCTCCATTATTCAAATATTCAAATACTTTCATGAAGCATTTGTGGGATTTTTTGTGTGTATGTACATGTATATGCATGAGTGTATATGTGTATTTTGGCTAGGGCAAGAAAAGAGCTTAACAGAAGTACCAGGGAATTAATGCAGCTTCCAGGGTACAGCACAATTGCTCTGGCTTGGGGAACTATATGGGACACCGGGATTCGAACCAATGTCTGTCCTGCTTGCAAGGCAAACATCCTATCGCTGTGTTATCTCTCTGGCCCTAGTGGGGCTTTCTTACTGAAAGCTTTACAGAAAACATTCCTGTTCTCTTACTTTCAGATGGAATAATTCTGGGAAATAAGTGCCAATCTGCTTCCATCACCTTCTCCTAGATCATATTAGCTACAAATGACTCCTTACACTGATTTTATTCTTCTTCTATATCATTCCTCTCCAATTTTTTTCTGTTAAAATTTCAACAAATCCATTTCCCTCATACATTCTCATTATTAGGACAGTTCAAAATGTAGTTATTTCTCTAACTAAACTCATCACTCTTTGTGGTGAGCTTCCTGAGGTGAGCTGGAACTTCCAGCTCTTTTCTCTTTTGTGTCTGAAAAGTATTATTGCAAGAATGTCTTTCATTTTTCTTAAAACCCATAGATGAGTGAGACCATTCTGTGTTTTTCTCTCTCTCTGACTTATTTCACTCAGCATAATAGTTTCTGTGTACATCCATGTATAGGAAAATGTCATGACTTCATCTTTCCTGACAGCTGCATAATACTCCATTGTGTATATGTACCACAGTTTCTTTAGCCATTCATCTGTTGAAGGGCATCTTTGTTGTTTCCAGAGTCTTGCTATGGTAAATAGTGCTGCAATGAATATAGGTGTAGGGAAGGGGTTTTTGTATTGTATTTTTGTGTTCCTAGGGTATATTCCTAGGAGTGGTATAGCTGGATCGTATGGGAGCTCGATTTCCAGTTTTTGGAGGAATCTCCATATCACTTTCCATAAAGGTTGAACTAGATGGCATTCCCACCAGCAGTGGATAAGAGTTTCTTTCTCTCCACATCCCCGCCAACACTGTTTATTTTCATTCTTTAGAGTACAGGCGGGGGTCGGGTGGGGAGGAGGGAGATTTGGGACATTGGTGATGGGAATGTTGCACTGGTGATGGGTGGTGTTCTTTACATGACTGAAACCCAAACACAATCATGTATGTAATCAAGGTGTTTAAATAAAATATAAAAAAATTTCAACAAATCAAATATGTAAACCTGAATATGAGAAAGGAAAAAAAAATAAAGACTGTAATACTGAAAGTTCCTAGAAAGCAATTTTCGCTAATCTTTTCATATTGTTTTCCTCTCCCTTCCCCTTCCCTTTTCCGTTGCTGTGATGACTGAGGTTCGCATATATATTTGAATGCCCTGCTTCTACATTTAGCTGTGGCATTTTCCAGGGGTCTCACTTTTAGTTGAAACAAATGAGTTATCTTTGTGGTGCTCTGTGGGGTTTGATGCAGTGCTCAGCCACAGTCTCACTAGGGGTTGCTCTTTCTTGGCCATGGCTCTTGCATATCATTTTAATTTGGTGTTCCCTGTGGGGTCACTGTTATTTTTATGATGCTTGCATACACCTGGCTCTAAGAATGATAGGAAATGCTTTTGGCACCAGGAATCATAGAAAACAGGCTCAAAATACAGAGCTGCCAGCATCATGTTGAGGACTTATGGGACACCAGACATTTGAACTCATGACCACACACCTGCAAGGTAGGTGCTTAAAGTCACCAGACTATTTCTAAAGTCCTCTTTTATTCTAAGAGAATAAAAAGATAGTAAATAGGGCATTTGCCTTGCATGGAATCAATGAGTGTTCAACTTATTGGGACCCAAATGGCTCCAGGTATCACGTATCAAGAATGATACCTGAGCACAGATCCAGGGAGTAAGCCTTGAACACTGCAGGATGTGGTCCAAAATTAAATAAACAAAAAAAAAATAGGATTGTCATTAATGTGGGGGGTGCTGAATCTGAAAATATTGAATAAGATGAGGAACAGATGAAGATAATGTAGTGTTTAATTTGTTGGAACAGAAAGGGATTTGGAGATGGAAATATATAATGGAATAAAATTATGTATTCCATAGTGTGGGAATAGATATTTTAAACTCTGGAAGGATTTTTGTTACCTGCCATCCAACCTCTGAAAGAAAAAAATATGATAGTCTCAAATAAGCCAGTTATCAGCTGAAGGCACGATGTAAAAATGGAAAGTGCCTAGATATATTTATAAACATTCAAATCCGTATTAGAATATTGGCTATTGTGAGAAGCATGACCAGAATTTTACAGGAAAGGACTAGAATTACCCAAACAAATAAACATGACACCAGTCAGCTTCTTAAATTCTCTTAGAATGTTCATAGATATCTCTGATGGAGATATCTGGGTCAACATACTTGCAAATATCCAAATCCCAAAATTTCAGAAATCCTTTGGGTGACTGATAATGTCAAGCATTTCTTCTTGCCTAAAAACCATATATAGGCAAAAACTAAGGTGATAGCTTCAGTAAATGCAGATTGACTTCAAGAGCTATAACCCCTAGCTCTCTGTCTTTAGAACAGTAAGTAATGATACATTTCAGTACAGTTCCTTGGGGGGGAAGCACTCTCTGTGTTATGGGAGAGGGGGGATGTTATTTAATAAAAGTTGTATAGAATCTAGTATATTATTGTAGATGGAATGGGAGTATACTAAAATTGGATCTTGGAGTTTCTGGACTTCCAAGAATTAAAAGAGACATAGAAATCAGAATGATGAATATTTGTTGCTGTGGGAAACTGAAAATTTAGAATTTAATGTTCTCAGCAAGGATACAAAGGGCCTATCTTAATGAATCTTGAATGATATAGGAAAGGTGGTTATGCCTAGATTGTTTGGCCACAGTGTTGAAGATATTAAAATATCTGGGAGTTGTAGCATGCAAGAATAGCATTACTCTATTCAATCTGAATATCCTCATCTAAGCATGTTCCCCAGGAAGGCTCTGCATATTCTCTCTTTTAAGACAATAGGAAATAATGTGAACAAAATTGTATCCACATGACTAAGAAGCTTAGTGGCAGATATCTCATATAAACCAAAGGTAGGAGATGCCGCTCCAGGCTTCCTAGAGTAAATATGTATAATATAATTCTGGCACTGTTAAATGAGGTAAAAGTACTTACTGGCAGAGGAAGAGTAAATGAAATTAAAGGAAACAAGCCTGAAATAGCATCATCCCTGCTTGAAACAGGGAACAGAATTGATTGCATAATTTTCAGGGCCATGTGTGAAATAAAACTTCATTTCTCTTCTTCAAAATTATTAATATTTATGCCAAATGTTTTCTTCAAAATTATTAAAAAATTTTCCCAAAAATTATACCAAAAATCTTAGGACTCATTTGAGCATGGTTCTACTCTATTTTACTTGTCACACAAGAAAGCTAGTCCTAGACCATCCAAGAGATTAATAATAATAAGACAATGTTACTATTAAGACAAGAACTGAAACAGAAATGTAACTAATGATTTATATAACTTAGATTACAACAAAACAGGCAAAAAGAAAGATAATTTTAACTACATAGTGAAAAATCGTACCTTGAACTAGTTCTCAGGCTAAGAACACTCAAATGATGTGTGACTGGATTTCATATAACAGTAATTAGAAAAGTTCGTCTAAGTAACAACAAGCCAGTAGCTCATGTTGAAATCCTACCACTTTGAACTAAGAGACTTGTCAAGCTGTCTAAGCGATCAACTACTGAAACGATGAATATGTGGAAAGGAAAGCAAAACTTGAAATTTCAGAATGTTTCCTATTCATGGATATCTTTGTATTTGTAGATGATAGCTTCTTTGTTTTATTTTTTTGGGCCACACCCGGTATCGCTTAGAAATACTCCTGTCTCTGTGCTCAGAAATCGCTGCTGGCATGCTCAAGGAACCATATTGGATGCCAGGAATCTAACCCAGATCTGTCCCAGGTGGTCACATGCAAGGCAAATGCCCAATCTGTGCTATCTCTCTGGCCCCTGTAGATGATAGCTTCTAATATATTTTGATATTAACTTATGCCTTATTTTTTAATGATTCAAGAAAGTAACTTTGAATCACTACCATTATATAAAATTCACAACTTAAATTTTACTTAAATACCAAATATAAAATAAATTGTATATTTTAGGTGTATTATATAGCTATATGTAATATATAATATATAATGTAATGTATAAACATATATGTATACAAACACACAGAAAGATGGAAACAGATGTGGTCATCCTTTGTTTCTCCTCTATCCAAATGAATAATGTCTTAAAAATTATGGCAGATTCTTTTTTGGTCTAACTTCTGTCTCCCTTTTAAATTTTACATATATCCCTCTGTGTTTTCTCCCATATTTGTTACATCAAATATGATGGTCATATCCTCAATTATTCTGACTCTCAGACACACTGTTTACTTTTTCAAACTTTCTTTTTAATCGGTTTCTGTCTTCTTTTTTTTGGGGGGGGGCCCACATCCGTTTCATGCTCAGGGGTTACGCTCAGAAATTGCCCCTGGCTTGGGGGACCATATGGGACGCCGGGGTTCGAACCGTGGTCCTTTCTTGGCTAGCTCTTGCAAGTCAGACACCTTACCTCTAGCGCCACCTTGCTGGCCCCGGTTTCTGTCTTCTACTTATTGGCTAGCCAGATTCATATTCTCAAAGTTTAAGGTAATTTGATTGGTATTTGCAAGAGACATGAGCATAGAATTAGCATAAATGGTAGAAGGAATCGAAAAGTTAAATATATTAATTAATTAATTAATTAATTAAGGTAATTTGATTGGTATTTGCAAGAGACATGAGCATAGAATTAGCATAAATGGGAGAAGGAATCGAAAAGTTAAATATATTAATTAATTAATTAAATAGAAGTTATGTGTAAAAAAGAAGTTATGTGTAAAGACTAGCTTATATTAATTTAGGTCTTCCTTGCCTAAATTAAAAATTGGTGCTAAATATGAAAAGCAAAGCATTCTGGGAAAATTCAACATCTAGGCCTTTAAAAATCTTTTAATGTTATCTAACTGTTTGAAAGTATATTTTTTCCCACAGAAAGAAATAGGGGTAAAATTTAGAAGAGAAATATTTGTGTAGTATATTGGTGGCAGATATTACAAACAAAAGGGTTGGGAAAGAAAGTCTCTAGTTTTAAGTTTCATTTAATTATTAGAATCTTTTTACTAGCCTATTACCATATATATATGTATATATATATATATATATATATTGAATTTTTTGTTGGTTTGTTTTTTTTTTTAGGCCACACTCAGCATTGCTCAAGGCTTACTCCTAGCTCTGTGTTCAGATTTCATTCTGGCAGTGTTCAGGAGACCATATGAAGCATTTGGGAATGAAGCTGGGTTGGCAGCATGCAAAACAAGTAACTTGCTTACCAACTGTGCTATCTCTCCAGTTTCAGGATAACAAAATTTAAGATAGTATTAGTCAAAGATAGAAAGAAGGAAAAAACATGTGCTTGTAAGATGTTCAAGTGTATGTAAACATAGTTTGGGTGTACTTTTCTTATGATAGTGACCTGAGATAGGGATACCTACTTAACACTGCAGAGGGGAATACGTAATTACTATTGAGAGGGTGCTTTTGTATTTTTTCCCACATACTTGTTCTTTCCAAAAATTTCTTATACTTTTTTCATTTTGTGGGGGGAGAGATATTGGAAGGCAACCTGGAAGTTTTGGTAGGATTTAATATGTTGCTGGGGATTCCAACCAGGATCATCAAGAAGCAAGGCCAACTCCATTATCCCTCTACTACCTCTCTGAGTCTCTAGCAGTAATTTCTAAACTATGCCTTGTCCTGAATGTGATGGCTGAGAGAATTCTTGATTAAATTTATGACACAAACATCTGTACATTTTTATTTACATGGAAAATGGAGAAAAACTGGACAAAAATGTGACCTTCCCAAATCATTTAAAATAAAATTTTAAATTAAAGTTGCCATCCATTCCTATGACAAAAAAGAAAAAGAATCATAGCCAAACAATGTTCACCCTTCTGCTCTAGTTATTGATATAACTCAATTTGGACAATTTATTTAACTTCTCCATGTCTTCACATTCCTCTTCTGTTACCTGCTAATTCTGGCAGTGACTTTCCTTACATTAATGTGACAATTACCCAATTAATTACTATTAAAGTGTCTGAAGAATAAAAGAAAATGCTTGATAAAATGGTAAATAAGAATAACTTGAACAAGGACTAGAGAGATAGAAACAACAGGCCCTTACTCTGCAATACATTGGACCTCGGTTCAATTCCCACCATTGAATATAGTTTCCTGTACACCACCAATAGTTATCCTTAGGTGTAGAGCCAGCAGTAACACCTAAGCATCAACACCAGTGGCCCCAAAACTAAAACCCAAATACGAGCAAATTAATGAACAGAAAGGGCTTGTATCCACAACTGGAAAAATGATGAAAAGTTACTTTGGGAAGAACAGTAAAAGACATCTCCTAACATATCTATTTGCTGAGTGCCTGATCTTGTAACTCAGAACTTGGCCTCAGCTTTTATGGTATGTGACAACAGGGTCTTCATACCCGCTTCATGGCGAGGCTGCTATCATAGGCAAGTTCCCAATCACAGCAGCGTCTGAACTTTCCCCCCTGAGAGTTACTTTCATTTCAGAGAAGCTTCTGTTAAAAAACTAGACATTTTTTCTTTTCCTTTTCCTTTTTTTTTTTTTGCAAAGATTCAACACTAAGTTATTTCTCTCCCCTCCAGAGCAAACTTCCCCTCCCTTTCATTCTAGAATGGCCTTATCTCTGTAGTTCCCTGTAGTTCAAAGGCAGAAATAGAACATAATGGGATTTGGCTGAAGGGTTATAATCCTAAGAATTCCAAAACTTTTCATCCAAAGGCAGTTTCTAAAGGAAGCTTTTATCTATTGGCAATTTTAGCTGAAAGCTATTCAGTCTGACTTAGGAGGCACCACATAAAGGATTTAAAATGCCCTGATCTGCCACTGTCCCTTGCAAGGGTAGAGACAGGACCTCTGTGTGGTGTTTCTCAGCACATTTGTGATAACATTCATCTGAAAGAGGAATAACTGAGAGCTAAACTGGGAGGGAATGAAAGGGTATTTTCTTGGTCAAATGTACTGTCAGAGAAAGGACTCACCTTTCTGTACTAACTAAAAAGCCATACCATTGAGGTTTAGTCAGGCACAGCTCGCACAATATTGAACACTGAATTAGTGTTTATTTTCAATTTGCATGCTAGCATGGTAATAGGGAAGGAGAGATGGTGCTTTGTGATCCAAATGTCAAAAAGAAAGTCACAGTACACACACACATACACACACACACACACACATTCAAATAAATATGTGTGCACAAAATGTGTGTACATACACTTAAACACATTCCCTCTTTCAATCTCATCTTTTTCTGTGTCAAGGAAACAATGAGAGAAATATCTTCTCTTGAAAGAAGCTGAATTTGTCTTGAGATTTAACACTTACTTTTTGTTCTGGTACATACTTGTGACTCCTGAACAATAACTTGGATTCTGCCAGGCTATAATCAAAATGAAAACAAAACTCTGGATATTGCTTCTCACTAGAGTAGGAAGATATTAATACAGCAGAATAACTTTTAGAAATATATTCTTGAATTATCTAGTAAGTTGCATACATTTCTACTGTCTGAGCAGAGATTAATTTATGACCATAGAGTCCTGACACCTTAGGATCAAGTACTTGCTCCCCAAGTACTTAGAGAAAAGGGAAGTATATTTTTTCTGTGAGAATTAAATGAGTTGAAAGTAAGGCAGAAAAATGTTTCCATTTCTACAAAAACATACTAGAATATCAGTTAAAGAAACTGTTACATCTACAATTGCTATCTTTCATTCAAAGTGAGCAGCTATGTAACTAGCTAGATTTAGAGACTCCACTCTGCATAATCTAGGTGATGAAAAAACAAGTAGGTTTCAAGTTTCTTGGTAATCAGACCTCATACATTAAACTTGAATATTATGGAGAAACCAAATTTAAAACCTTTAAACAAACTCTATTCTGGTACTATAGTTACTGAGTCTTTCTTCGACTCAATAATTTGCATACCAGGTTCATTCTTGCTTTTGTTTTGGTTTTTTGGCCACGCCTGGTGACACTCAGGGGTTACTCCTGGCTATGCGCTCAGAAAGTGCTCCTGGCTTGGGGGACCATATGGGACACGGGAGATGGAACCTCAATCTATCCTAGGCTAACACGCGCAAGGCAGATGCCTTACCGACTGTGCCACCACTCCGGCCCCTGTATATCAGGTTCTTAAAAGAAATATCCTCTTTCTAAATAGGAGATATAAAACATTAATAAACAGAAATTAATTGTTTCTGGTTCATTTCTTAGTTTCAAGTGAATCTTGCTACAAGTTTGCCTGCAAGAGTTCAATTATTTCTATGTCTACTCAGAATTTTTTTTCATATCTATATAAGGAAAAATAAAGGTGAATTAAGTTAAATAATTTCTAATTTTTAATTCAAGGTAAATAATTTTCAGAAATTGAAATCATCTTTAAGTTTCCCTTGCTGATAAAGTCAGTGTTTAATAAAGCTACGTCTTTTCCTATATAGAGGGCAAATTTTTTCTTTTTTTTTAAATAATTTTTATTTTGACCAAAGTGAATTACAAATTTTTCACAGTATTATTTTAGGTACATAGTGACACTGAATCAGGGGCATTCCCACCACCACTGTTGTCCTCCCTCCATCTCTGTTCCCAACATGCACCCCATATCCCCATTCTTTTCCCTCCTGGCTCCTAAAATAAGTGATCCCCTCTGTGTCTAGCTTCTTGTAGATTAGGTATCAATTCTGTGTCATTGGCTTTGGATTTTGTGTTAAAGTCTGATTATTTTTTAATTTTTATTCAATGTTCATATGCCGTCTTGGTCTTGGTACTATCCATTATTTCACCCTCAATTTATGAAGCAGAACAAGATGATTCAAGTTATGCGGTTCTGTTTGAAGAAAAGAATAAAAGGGAAAGGGGGCAAAAATCAAACAAACAAAAAATCGAGGGGTGTCCATCTAGAGGTTATAAATATCTATTTACGAGAAGAGAGGGAAAAAAGGAAGAAAACATAACAAAAATACAAAAAAAACCCAAACAAAAAATAAAACAGGCAAACAAGAAAACATAAACAACAAAAAAATACAAAACAGTAACAAAAAAAACAAAACAAAATATCCTGAAAAACACTACAGCAATAAAGACAACCAAACAATAACTACAATCCCAAAATAAAAATAAAAAAAAAGCTAAAAGAAAAATTGTGCTTTTTTTTCATAGACACAGTAAATATTGGGGAGATTAGGAAGGGAATACCTTTGCCTAATAAATACAGGGTTTCTCCACCCTTGAAGCATACTGTCATGGGAATAACTACAGACTTTTTACATGCTCTTTTACTCTCCCCTACGTCTATTAGTAGTATCTGGAAACTTCCCGCTCAGACATGGATAATAAAATCAAGCCTCTGTAAATAGAGATCTTGGTATTTGCACAGGTCATAGGATGGAGCCTAGGATAGAGTCTTTCTTTACGGTTCTAGAAGTTCTGTTCCATCACTGTTGTTTTAATCAGTCTTCTGTAGTTGGTGGTCTTGGTTTTTGCACTGATCCTAGTACGAAGCCTAGGATAAAGTCTTCCATTAAGTTTCCAGAAGTTCTGCTCAGCAGCAGTTGTCTGTCAGACCTCTAGAATTAGAGATTTTGGTTGTTGTACATATTGTAGGCCAAAGTCTAGGCTATGGTCTTTCTTAATGCTCCCAGGATATGCTCTGCCCAGTCATGGTTGTCACAGTCAATCTTCTGTAGTTAGCAAAATTGGCTTTTGCACAAATCAAAGGATGGCATGTCTTCTGATTTCCTCTTACCGTTAAGTGACAAGATAAGACAACCTTCTCTTACATCAAGTTGTTGCCATTTCCTCATTGTCAAGATGTCATATCAAAACTGGTGCATGTTGATGTCAGAGCAGTATTGAGAATTTCCCAGATGGAGTTTGGTTCCTGAAGCTATTGCAGAGAACTGTGTCAGTTCTATGTCTGAGATCTAGGGTTCTGGGTTGGATGGCTTCTGTCTAATCACATGGAGTCAAAGTTGGGTCCACATTGAAGGTGGAAGGTGGCCCTTTAATGTAAAATATATGATTTCTTATTTCTAGTAGATCAGAACTTGTTTCTATATATAAAATTTTCCCCTTTTTAGTATGCTTTTGCAAAAAGAAATGATGCTATATTATATTGCTGGTGCATTTGGGGGCAAGAATGTCAGGCTTCATCATCTCTGCCCTGATTTTGACATGAACTTTTGTCCCAGGCAAGACTTTTCTTGTAGGTTTTTGTCCCAAGCAGAACCAAAACAGATGAAGTAATAAAGGAAGAAATCAAAAAATGAATTAAAAAAAGTAATTAAGGGGAAAAAGTGATGCAGACTACCTTACATTTGGGGATAAAAAGGTTAAGAGGTAGTATTATAGAGGTATTAAATATATAAAGGAAATATAGGCTTCCCCCATTGTCTTTTGAGATATTCTTGTGGGGATGAATCCAGGGCACATTTTCATCACACCCTGGTCTTGTTAAGTTTGAGAAGTGACTTGCAGCAGAAAGGGCTCAGTTAGAGTTCTTGCACTGGGGGTCCTTCTGGAGCTGAATCTGGTATCAAGCAACAGTCCAAATTTGGGGGGTGTCATGAGGAGGAGGGCCACAGAGCATGAATAGATTCCTGCTGGGGGTGAAATGTAGGGCTGAGAGTGTGTCCTTTTGCTTGGAAGCTGGGTGATGGCTTATTGGGGCAGGAGGTCACTCTCGATACCTAATGAGTTAAGAACTGAGGGTAAAGAGGGTTAATAAGGAGGAATATCAGATCGAGATTGGGGTTGAAGAAATAGTAGGATTTCTGAAGTGGGGGAGATAGTATATAGGAAGGGCTATATACAGTATAGGCACAGATTGTTTACAATTTAGGTTTGGCTCTCAGAGCGAAGTCCTCTATGTAGTCATGACCACATAAAGACATACATTAGTGTTCTATTCTTAAGGTGTTAGAGGTGTGACCCTAATAGAATGGGTCTGAGCTCTTAAGAACTAGTTGAATTAAGATAAGTAATTAGCTTAGGTATAGCTTAGGAAAGAGAGGAAGGGAGAGCAAAAGATAGGAGAGAGAAGAAAAGAAAAATAAGTAAATACAGAAAAAATAAATTAAAAATATTTAGTAGGTCAAATAAAAAATATTGGGCCGGTGCTTTGGAGTTTGGTTTTTGTCCCCCAGTTCCTAGGCACTTCATCAGTGATGGGGTTGTGCCTTGCTAAATGAAGATTTTAGGGTTAGATAATGGCTGGAGCAGTTTGGGATACACATAGGTTTCTCGTCTTGAGTACTCAGCAATGTGGTAATGAGGCCTACTTATGTAGGTGGCTACCCTATGTAGTATTGTCCACTGCATTTTATGTATAGAAGTTCCATTCCTAAAGAGAAACTAACAGTGTAGGTTTTTATTTGACCTAAATTGAATTATGATCATGAAGAAGAGGAAGAAGAAGAAAGGGGAGAAGGAAGGAGGTAGGGAGAAGAGAGAGATAAAGAGAGAGAGAAAAGAATGTTAATTTGACAAAAAGTGATGAGTAGGTCCTGTACGTAAGTCTGCGGTTCGCAGTTGACTGTTTCAGTGGTCTTTTCAAAAACTCTTGACCAGCAATATTAGGAATGATCCCGCTTGATCATTTCAATAACTAAAGGACACAAGAAACCAATAATTTTACTTTAATCAAGTTTGAGATATTTAGACACAAATAAGGAAATGATATATGTAACTATCTATTAAAAAAACAATACTGCCTAAGCCTTTCACATCTCCCCAATTGCCATATTGTTCTAATTATTTACTGAGAGTCTTTGGAAATATGTTGGTAAACAAGATAAACCTTTGTAAAATTTGTAGTTAGATAGAAAAGATTGGCATTAAGAAACAAATTCCACAGATAATGCATTGATAGGAACTTCAAATATTTAATCTATAAAGGACACAAACAAAAATCTTTGTTGAATATTCTGGGCTGACCAGGAAAACATTTTTCCCGAAATAACAATTGAATGTAGAACTAAGGAACTAATAGAAACTAAACGGAAATTATGTAAGAATGTCCAAGTATACAGAAAAGTGTGAGCTAAAATCTCCTGGTCAAAAGAGATTGAGATAGTCTGAAAAACTGGACTGGAAACTGACAACTCAGAGTAGTTAAAAATGAACTCTGGGTGCCGAGGTGGGGGCGCTAGAGGTAAAGTGTCGCCTTGCCAGCGCTAGCCTAGGACGGACAGCGGTTTGATCCCCCAGCATCCCATATGGTCCCCCAAGCCAGGAGTGACTTCTGAGCGCATAGTCAGGAGTAACCCCTGAGCGTTACCGGTGTGGCCCCCCCAAAAAAAATAAAAAAAAATGAACTCTGATTTGAGAATAGTTGAAAATCTTTGCCTGCATAATATTCCAGTTCTTATTGTGTGCTTTTCTCATCCTTCCAGCAAATGCTCATTGATAGCGAACCAGTGTTACATTAATCAGCCTTTACCCCAAATTGTCATGGCATATCAGACTTCACCCTCAAACATTATGACTTCCTTTTTCACATATCAATAACCCCCCTCGTGCGAAGAATTTCTAGATAGGTTCTTTACCCCAACCTATTCTTCATCCATGGGGATGATCCTATCTTCCCAATAAATACTGTAGTCTCTGCTGGTTTTTCTCTATTTGTTCCATGTGATGGAAAGGTTCACTGACCCATGTTTCATCTCTCTCTAGACAGGTTCAGATTAGGTCCTGTGGCAACCCTGCTTAAGAATCATGTCCCTTTCCACCCCCCCCTCGATCTGCTTTCCCTCTTCCCTCCTAATTGTGGTGTGAGGCATTACCCACATATTATGAATAATAAACTTTTCATATTTGCTATATAGCAGGAGCAATTTCACCAGGAAGAAACAAATAATGAACTATCACATTTCAACTTTCTAAGAGATGGTTATCATTGTGAAAAAAATAAATAAGAGGGAACTTAATCATATGGTAGGAATATAATGATGATTATTATATAAGATGCTAATCACTGGCTTGTGTGATGAGGTAGTATTTGAGCAGAGACACAAAGTTTAATTGAGAGAGCAAGACAGGGAATTTTTATGAGAAGAGTAGGCAAAAGGAAACCAAAGAAAACAATCTTTGAATTGTTGGGTGAGATTACAATAGAAAGAATCAAAGGAATCAAAGTATAACAGTGTGGCCAGTGTGATCAAGGGATAACGAACAGATAAAATCAGAGACAGTAAGTATTGGGGACCTAATTGGGTAGAAATTCATAGACTACTATACGTCTCTTATTTTGGGAAAAAGAGGTATTTTTGTAGTTTTTGAGTAGGAACACATTGTGAGTTAATTCTCTTTTGAATAGTTCTTCTGTCTTTTGGAAACTGGTGGTGAGATGGAGAACAGGCATAGCCAAGGAGACCACTTGGAAACTATTAATTTTATCTTGATTGGAGTAGAAAATAATTAGGGGATTATTAGTCAAAAAGTTATACTTTATTAAAATACTATAATATATTTCAATTATAGACTCCAGTTTAACATTTAAATAAAAACACAAATATCTCAGTAAAACGTAGGACTTTACTATTTTCAACTTAATTACTGCTAAACTGCTTTTTGCTTTTTCTTCTTTGTTTCTTCTCACTTGAGCTCATTTGTATTGGATGTGTTTTCTAACTTTCTTCAAATGCTGGAATAAACTGACTTAATTCTAACTCTAATGATTCTACTAAGAAAACATTTAGATTTTTTTTCCTATCTCAAAATGCCTTAGATCATTGAGGCTTCCTTTGTAACAGATATCTACAACACTAGAGTGCAAGAATAATCTGTTGCATCAGTAGTGTCAAGAATTTTAATATTAACCAACCTGGGATTATCTATCCCCTCTTCTGAATTGTATCAATTATAGAATGATTTTGCAAGAAATTAAAGACATTTCCATACCACCCTGATTGCATTCTATATGGCTCTTCTAAATACTGGCTATTATGAATAGTGCTTCAATGAACATAGTCTTATAGAGGGCTTTTCTATATTGTTCTTGGGTTCATATGATGAGTATTGTTGGGCCATATGGAAGCTCAAAATTTAGATTTTTGAAGAATATCCATATCATTTTACAGAAAGGCTGAACCAGTTGACATTCCCACAGCAGTGAATGAAAGTCCCTTTCTACCTGCATCTGTGCCTACACTGGTTGTTTTTTTGTTTGTTTGTTTAGTTTTGTTTTTGGGTCACACCCGGCAGTGCTCAGGGGTTACTCCTGGCTCTACACTCAGCAATCGCTCCTGGCCAGCACAGGGAACCATATGAGATGCCGGGATTCGAACCACCGTCCTTCTGCATGCAAGGCAAACCCCTTGCCTCCATGCTATCTCTCCGGCCCCTACACTGGTTGTTTTGTTCTTTTTTATGTGTGCCAGTCTCTGAGCAAGTGCATTCTTGAGTCTTGTATTTATTGAGGCTACTCTTTATCTGAGTTACTGCTAGCTCAACATCTATGTTCATCAGAATCAATAGTCATATGCCCTATTAAAAGCTAATAATCTGGAAATACAGCTACCATATGATTATATGCCAGTGAATTAGTTAGACTACATTGGGTTTGTCTTCAAGAGAACATTTTAGGACTACATTTGCATAAAATATCATATATTCTAAGTTTTTACTATATTAGTTAATAAGCTAGTAAAGAATATAAATTACAGAGTGGACACAACCCTATCACTATATTTTCATCTGTACACTACACTGTTTACAGAGCTTTGCTTGAAACCTGGTACTCTGAGCAATCCACACTGAGTGAGATATCAACTGTGTTAAAAGACTCTGAAGACACTTACTGCCCTCTTACCATAGACTGACAAAGATCCGTTGGCAGAACAAAACAACCCTCCACCATAGAAAGGAAATCATATATATGTGATTTATTTATATATATGTATACACACACACACATGCACACACACACTTGTATGATCTCTTTTTTTTTTTTTTTTTGGTTCACACTCAGCACACTCAGAAGCTACTCCAGTCTCTACACTCAGAAATCGCCCCCGGCAGGCTTGGGGGACCATATGGGATGCCAGGATTCGAACCACCACCCTTCTACATGCAAGGCAAATGCCTTACCGCTGTGCTATCTCTCTGGCCTTGTATGTTCTCTTTCTTTGATGGTGATAAAATTTATAACTGATCAGGACCTAGCCTTGTCTCCCACCACTGCATAACTTCTTCCTCTTCTCTTTGCTAACATTATTAGAAGAACGCTCAATCAAACACACACACACACACACACACACACACAAATTAAGAGCTCAGTAATTTACCGTATGACATTAGTGCAATGATAAAACAATTCCTTTCCTTTTGCATTTCCAGCTAAGTTGAAAGAATAGAGTCTATTTTTATCTACCATACGCTCCTAAAGATTCTAGGTTTTCTGTCATTATGCATTTGTGAAATACTTCCTAGCTTTTCATTTCTTGTTGAGAAAAGCTTTTCTTGGCAATGCTGTATATTCATTCCAACATGAACTCTTCTGATTAATGACTAATCCAATAAATTAATTCTTATACTTTGTTTTGCTGACTGCCAACTATTTTGCTTCTGGGTCACAATAAAGGCTTATAGTAGTTATTGCCTTTTAATTTTCAGAAGATACGTTTTTATGCATTTCAGATAACATTTTTGCTTATTATTCATTGAAAAATAATTTTCTTTGAGCCAATATAGTAACTATTCCACTGACGAAAATAAACTATAGTCTACCTCAAGGAAAAATAGATAATGGAAACATAATTTGGGTGAGAGAAAAGGCTTTTATTGAAGTGATATTATATTTCAACTATAATAACTAGTATTCTATAACTATTACTAAAACTGTTACTTAAAATATAACTTTGTTGAGATCCTTCATTTTCTACAAATATATCAATTTTATCTTCTTCAAGTGATTCTTATTGGTATAATTCTGCTTTCAAATAAAGAAGATCTATTCAATATTCAAGCACTTCATCTTTTTGATTATCCAAATTATATTTAATTATATAAGGTATTTTTGAGAGCTGAATAATACAAAGTCTTTTTATGCCGTGTACTTATTGTGTTCATACTTGGATATTCTTGGATTATTTCTGAGTGGAAATTATGATGGTTTTATATTATGACATTTTGACATCAAAGAATGTTTATGAGTAAATATCCTCAACTTGCATTTAATCAATTCATGTAATAGATTTGTTGATAAGAGTGTCTCTCATATAACCTATTCTCCTTTTGTTGAGGATATATTAGGGCATTTTTAAAATTAAATTTTAAGAAGTAAAAAGCATAATTCTCCTCTCTCCCTTGCTTATTTATTTTAATAGATTCTGAGTTTTTTGTTTTGTTTTGTTTTAGTTTTTGGTGACACTGAGGGGTTACTCCTAGCTATGTGCTCAGAAATCACCCCTAGCTTGAGAGACCATATGGGACGCCAAGGGAATCACTATTTGTCTCTGGGTAGCATGTGCAAGGCAAATGCCCTACTGCCTGAGCCACCGCTCTGGCCACTCTAACATTTTTTTTTAACTGTGTACCAACTTTATGTCAGGCATTATTCTGCCTCATGGAACTTTGAATTTGTAATATGTCCATGGGATAAATTTATCTACAAAATATAGTTGGAATGAATTTGTAATTATGATATTAAGAATTCTCCTGTTCATTTGGAAACAGAATGAGAAACTTGACCCTTCTGTGCAGCTCAGAAATGAAGCAAAATTAACTGAAGATTTCAAAAAGATATGAGATGATAAAATAATTATTCTGAAAAAGAATACCTAAATGCCATGTGAAGTACATACTGCATTTTTCCCTTTAAATTGTGCCAAAATAATTCTACATTGAACAAGATATATGTTATCGTTTCCCCAAGTCTCAACACCTGGTTATTTAGATAATATCACTACATTTGTTATTGAATCTATTTTATTATCTCTTCTTTCCCTTGTGGTTTCTTTGCCTCTTTTCACTTAGTAATTTTATTTTGCTTTTCTTCATATATTTATATATCATATAATTGTAGTTGGTTCCTTAGTACTAGTTATAAACAAATTAAGGAAGACAGATGATATTTCTGAAAATATTTAGAAAATATTTACTTAACTGATGAATTAGAAAAAACGGATGGAAACAATGGCTTGAAAACCACAACTGTCAGATATAACAGTAAGTCTTAACTTGTTAATTCACAGAATAGAGAGAATGCCATTTTAAATAAAGAATTTTTGAAGTAGTCCGCAAATTTAGGAACTCAAGCAAATCTTGTAGTGTTTTTTTTTTAATAAAAATACATCTTTATCTTTTATTTATTTACTTATTTATTCATTTTTTATTTTGGTGTTTGGGCCACACCCAGTGATGCTCAATGGTTACTCCTGGTTATATGCTCAGAAATCGTTCCTGGCTTAGGGGACCATATGGGACACCAGGGATCAAACCATGGTCCATCCTAGGTTAGTGCGTGTAAGGTCAAGCACCTACCACTTGCACCACTGCTCCAGCCCCCATCTTTATCTTTTATATCATTCTCATTTTATTTTAATCTTAGGACTCTAATTCTTTCACTTCCTGAACAATTGCTATTAGGAGTTAAACTTAGCAGGGCAAGTATTATATCATTCATTCACTTAGTTTTCTTTAACTCCTGTCTCCTACTTTACCTCAAGCCCTACATTCTCCCATATAAAATCACCCCAGGTACCTTATCTCTAACCCCAAGTGAATGAGTCAATCAGGGTCATGCATAAAATAATACAAACCAGGCTGAGGTTGAAACACATGGAGTCTGGCAGTCTTCTGCCTTGTATGGAGGGCAAGTTGTCTGCCAGAATTGCTGTTTTTTATTGACTGCAGAGACCACTTCTGGGTGGGACAGTAAGGACAGATAGAGCCCAGACTCTTCTGAGCCAGTCCCATCCAGGTTTACAAGTTAGACAATCTCTGTTTTGGGATAAATCCAAGCTGTAAACAAACATAAAAAGGAACCAGGGATGATCTTTGTTTTAGGTAAAATAAGGTATAACCTAACACTCCTAGTATAATATCAGGATCTGTTGGCCAGGTAATTTGCAGGTCTATATTCAAAAACATGTTTTCTCATAGTTTACATCCACTGACAGAGCTGTAGATTTATAGATTTCTAAGTATTATGTATCATGCTGACAATTGCAATGAATTGCAATGATCATTTTTTCTGTATTTTTCCTCTATTCCGCACCCTCTGCAATAGTTAAGAGACACCTTTTGGCAGAGAAAGATTCTGTGTTTCTCCATAACATAATGATGAACATTACCACCACATTATACATAAATGACCAAAAAATTAATAGATAAGACACCCACCCATATAACAAAGCCCCCTTTCCTTTTGTGCTATGTTCTTAAATCTTATCCTATTGACTTTAAGTTTATGAACAGATGAAGTTGTCATTTCATAAGCTCATTTCATAATTTTACCAAAAACCAAAAAAATGGTTTGATAATGGAAGTCACAGAACAGATGCTGTAGGTGGGGTAATTGTGACTGTGTTTCAGAAGCTGAGTAGATTAACCTCCAGGCCAAAGAAAAGTACTAAGCACCAAGGAAAGTAGGTGAAAACAAGGTAGTACCTTTATGGAAGGTTTTCTCTATTCCACTGTGAAAACAACTTTAACCTTGTAAAAAGGATTTCTTTTGTCGCGTTAACCTGGCTTTGAAGAGGAATGACCTCAAGAAGAAAACAATAGCAGCTGAAAGTATAAAGGCTAAAAACAAAAACAAAATCAAAACAACGTCCTAAGAGACTTTGTACCATCTTCACAATTTAGTTGGGGCAATTTAAGGCATATCTACTCCGGAAAATGCATTAAGAGAAGGAAAAACAGGCCTTTCAGGTCTTGGCAACATCGGGCTCTGGGTTCACTTTTCATGTGAAGGGTCTTTCTGTCATCCTGCTCAGCTGGAAGGCAATTTCCTTTTCATTATTCTCGGAACATTTTCTTCCTGGTCTTGCTGCCTTCTTTCTTCCATCCCTCCATACTGCTGCTTCGTTCATAGCTGCTGTAGGAGACTGCCACCTGGCAGTAGCACAGACAGCTGAAGAGAGAGGGGAGGGGAGCTGCATGTAGAATACACCTTGTTCTCAGGGCTGCACAGAGCACACTGGAAGGTTTTCATCAAATTAGACCTGGTGAAGAAGCTGGAAAGACTATGTGCAGCACTTACTACATTTTCATTAAGCGTTATAAATCTTTGATTGTGGCGTAAATATCTGATATTTAACTAGAGGAACATAGACTCTAGACTAAAATTTGTTAGCCTCATGGTCATTTGATTTAAACTTGGAAATGAATCTAGTTTTTGGAGTTTCTAGTTTATTTACTTTGTGAATTTTAGTTTTCATTGGCATACAGATCCATCCATACGTCTGTGAATGGAGATGTAACTACTTTATTTATCATTCATCTGTTGATATTAAGTATCAAACACATAAATTAAGAAAGAGATTAGAGGGCCCAGAGATATGACAGATAAGGCACTGCTATGCATGTAGCTGCTGAGGCTGCTATAACGGTTTGGATTCCTGAGATTGCATATGTTCCCCTGAGCACTGCCAGAGATCACTCTTGAGATTAGAACCAGGAATTGTCACTGAGCACAGATAAGTTTTTATCAAAATAAAAAAGAGGAAGGAAAGAACGAAGGAAGGTTGGAAGGAAGGAAGGAAGGAATGAAGGAAGGAAGGAAGGAAGGAAGGAAGGAAGGAAGGAAGGAGGAAGGGAGGAAGGAAGGAAGGAGGGAGGGAGGGAGGGAGGGAAGGAGGGAGGGAAGGAGGAAAGGAAGGGGGAAGGAAGATGGATAGGAGGAGGAGGTGGGAAGGAAGGATGAAAGGAAGGAGGGTAGAAATGTGAGAAGGAAGGAGGAAAGAAAGGGGAGAAAGGAAGGGAGGAAGGAGGGAAGGAAGGATAGGAGGAAGGAGAGAAGAAAGGGGATGGGAAGGAGGATGGGGAGGAGGGAGGGAAGATGGGGAAAGGAGAGAGGGAAGGAAAGTGGGAGGGAAGGAAAGTGGAAGGGGAAATTGGGAAGGAAGGTGGGAGATGGGAGGGAAGGTGGGAAGGAAGGAGGGGAGGAATGATGCAAGAAGGTGCGAAGGAAGAGGGAAGGACGGAGGGGAGGAAGGAGGGAAGGAAGGTGGGAAGAGGAGAGGAAGGGAAGGAGGGTGGGAAGGAAGGAGGGAAGAAAGGTGGGAAAACAGTTATAAACCTGGTTTCTGAGCAAATTATTTTTGGGAGGTGGGTAACATCCAGTGTTATTCAGGGTCTACTTCTGGCTTAGAACACTAAAATTATTGCTGGTTTTGCTCAAGGAATCATATAAATCCCTGTGCTATTTCTCCAGCTTTGTTGCAACCCCAACCTGACTCTGAAATAGGGTACCAGCTCCATATTTTTACAAACCCTCCAGTTGTTTCTGATAAACATTAAATATCAGACAAATTATTATATAGTATCCTATTTTGTGATGATATATTTGTTGTTTTGCTGCTGTTGGACCTATGGACTTTTTCCACTTTACGGCAATTATAAAAATGTGTGAACATTTTGTTATAATACCTCTTACCAGTTGTGAAATGTTTGTTGTGTGTATATACTTAGGAAACAATTCTGGGTCAAAGAATGTGCTTTCATTCAATTTTAGTAGATGTATTACCGTGGAGTTATATAAGTAGTTATCCTAATTTACATCCCCCAGCTGGATACTCTCACTAAAATTATACTTAGTATTCATTTTATTTTTAGCCATTCTGAGGGGTGATAGTGTCTCTCAATATTTTAATATGCATTTCTCTAATGAGTAGTGAGATTGAGTACCTTGTCATATACTCATTAGCCATTTGTATATCATCTTTATTGAAGTGCACATTTCACATCTTTTTTCTTTTTTTTTTCTATTAAGTTGCCTATTTTTATCCCATTGATTTTTAGATACAAGTACTTGTCGAATAATGTATTACAAACATCTTTTTCACTGCTTTGTGAGATGTAAAGCAATTATATTTCTGATAACAAACATTCCCAAAGTGTAAATATGAGCTAAAAGCCTGCCTTGTAACTTATAGATTTTTTTCAACAAATTTCCCATTTCCTAATAGTCCACAAACTTTCTGTCTTTAATGAAACGTTACTGTATGGAATAGCAGAACTTTGTTGCATTGTGTATGAAATTAATCAGAGGTCAAAACACACACAAAAAATGTTACATGGAATATTTGGGGCAAGTCAATTTTCTAGGAAACTCTACAAGTCTTCGGATGTACAACCCCATCTTTTTCTTTATCTAAGAATATTCTCATCTTTTTTAAGAAATGATCCTATGTGTTTTACAGGTAGTCCAGTAAAATGTCATTAAGGATAAAAGATGCACAATAAGTTTATGGGCAGAGGGAAAATATTACTCAGTAAATAGCTGGGGCCATTGTTACTTGGATAAAATTTATGTAGATTCTGATCTTATGCTTCTATAAAAATATGGTACAAACATAAAAAAGTTCTTTTTAAACAGATTTTTTAATATCTATATGGAATTAGAACACAAAATAAGTGAATATTTTTCTTATTTCTTGATGTCTAAAGAAATTGCAAGTGAAAGATAAATTGCTATAACTTTATCTATTTTTTAAATTTAAACTTCCAAAACCAAATTATACAGAAAAAAATCAAATAAAAAATATATTTAGGAAATGTGACAGAGTTCACTTTTAAACCTCACAGTCTTGATATGTAAATATCGTGATCAGAAAAACATTAAAAATCCTGCAGAAATTGTACAGAAAAAAGAACAAAATATTATGCTGCAGTATCTTTAACTAAAAATAATGGATATAAAAGATTCAAGCACATTTATCAAAGAAATTCAGATTAAAAATTTTAATGCATCTTAAATATCAATATCAAGTAGAATATAAAGTTAAGGCCAAAATGTAATTTGAATTAAGAAGAAAAATATCTAGCTTTAGTAGAAAATACAATCTCCTCAGCTTCAAAGTATAACTGTAGGTGAGTTAGGATCTGGGATTCCCCTTTTCCTAGAGAGTAGAAAAGAATTTTTCACAAGGTGTGCATAGAACCGAGAGTGTCTTTAAAAACAATGTAGTAAGAAAGCAATACTAATGAAAGCATGCAGGAATGCAATAGCATAGAATCTGGGTTAAAAATAAAAAAGGTGTGGAGAATCATTAATTAGAATAGAAAATGAAGAATAAAGAATAACCCACATTTCGAGTTTGCGAGTGTGTTTGTGTCAACTTATTTATTGTGTACCAATGATCCAGGCACTGCTGTTAGTTCTAGGTTGACAGAGATGGATGTAGCTCACCCCTGCCTTCAAGGAGCTTAGAAGGGTTAGGCAATAATTTGAATAAAATATTGTTGAAGCTGTTACAATGTTGGCATCTTGAAAAGGATTTTATTAAATTTGCCTGGGGCACTTCAACCTAGCGCCCTTGAAAACAAGCTGTTTCTTTCATGTGCATGACTGTGTTTCAGTTCTTCCTAACAACCGATTTGTAAAATAACAAACCTGATTCATAAGAAGTAGTGAAATTGAGTTAGAATGTCCTGATAACAGGGAGCTATAGGATATATTTTAGGAAGATCTGTAGCAAAACTGATTTAAAAACAATTCTGGTTCTTAGGGAGTTAATCTGGCAACTCTATCGCAGTCAATTGAGAGCTCTCTTGGAGCTGATCTTTTTACAGCATATGCTCCTTCAGCGTATAGGAGTGATTGAAACATTATAATGAGCTGCTTATCCCACTACCTTGGGGAGTATAGACCAAAATTAAGCGGGTTGATTTGGAATAGACACCCATTTAATTTTTGCAGCACACAAATATACTTTCCAAGTGATCTTAAAGACACCGCAAAATTGGTAGTTTTTTCTTTTTTATGAACGACCAATCATTTAGGTAGGTTTTTTTTTTTTTATTCCTTGCTTCATTTAAGTAATTACCTAAAAGCCCTGCTTTATTTTATAACCTCGTGCATTATTATTAATGCCGAAGAAATTAGTGAAACGTTAAAGTTCCCTTGATGTTCTTCCCCAAAAATAAATTCTGTTTTTAGAGAAGAATATTTTGATCGTGTCTTTAAACCATTAGTTGGTAGACATGAAAAGTCGAAGAGCTGAAAATAGACTGTACTGGTTTAAGAAAAGTTTTCTGCTTCATAAAACTGACTCTCTGGGAAATTTCATGACAGATATCTCTATTGGTTTTGTAGTAATCATTGCATCGTGAAATTAAAAGAGTCAATACAAAGCATTTTTAAAACAATTACCCAGTAGTGAAATTACTATATATTTTCTTTCTAAAAGCAGGTTGCTTTCTACCAATAGAATAATGCGAAAAATGGCTGACCTTTTTTATTCAGTTCAGCAACCATGTTCATTTGACTTGCTTTTTAATTTTTCCGACTGGTGCGTGTAATATGCTAGGCTGTGCTGAAGGTTTTAGACGTGAACACGCGTTCGTGATTCCTTTTTATCAAAAGCAGGGCTGACCCTTCTTCCCACCCAGTTTTCCCCTTTGTGCTCGCGTATTCTGAACAGCCTTTCGGAATAGAGTCCCAAATTGCAATGATGTCCCAAATCGCAGGATTAATGCGTCTACGAACAGACCTCTTATGCCTCCAAAATGAAGTACTCCTTGCTAATTTCTCTTCAAGACACCAGCTTAATTGCATTTTAAACAAATGGGCTGCTTTGCTGGCCAACTTTTAAATGAGATAACAGCAATGTTCACTCTCCAGCAGTGATGAGTGCCTTGCAGTAGATTCAAAACTCTGTTCAATAACAGGTTTAATCTCACACCAGCAGATTTACTGCAGAATAAACTGCCACTGAGCTCATAATTAGTAAAACAACAACAACAAAAATCCAACCTACTAAATATTATTTTTCAAAACAGCAGGCAATGTTTTAGTGGAAAATTTCAGTCCTGTTCTTTGTGTGTTTTATTGATTTTATGTATGATATTGGGAATTCATGCTATGATTTAAGATAATGTTCTTTATCGATCACGTAAGCAGTTGTTTAGCTATCCAGTAACAAAATGATGCCCCCATTCACAGAATATGTGACAAACACAGCCGGGGAAACTACAGTGCATCTCTCTTTAATGTTTATTTTTCTTTTTTTTTTCTCCTCTCTTTTTTTCTAAAGCGTATTCACTGCTGTAAAACAACAGCCAAAAAGCATTTGTGCCGTAGAAACAATCTTCTCATAATTTTCTTTGTTGCAGCTATTAGTGGCCAATTGTGATTCAGTGAAAACCCCTTTCAACAAACAGATGTTACAAGATATATTCTCTGCTTGCTGCATCTAAACAAATATTAATGAGGTAATTGGAACTATTATGGAAAGAGGGTGCTTAGTATGTATTTATGGTGTTATGAACGACACCATGCTCTCTAGCAATTCTCCTTTATATTGCACAATAGTAATATATAGTTATAATGATATGCCAAGGGAAACATTTTTCATAATTGTCTTAAATAACTGCAAAAATCTGTATTACATAATTCAAAAAAAGATCATCTGCAAATAAAGGTAAACAAAAGCTTTTGTGCAAAAGACCAGTTTTGAACTATATATATAATAACCTCATTATGTATATGCATGTACATCTACATACCATATAGTGATATTTTTACATTGAACTTTTTTGTAAATATAAATTGTATGTGTGAGGTAAAAAATGCTGCTTTTTTCTAATGTAATTCTAACAATTTAGGTCGTGTGCTGTTCTAATATTTTTAACATAAAAATAAGTTGTCTTCTCTATAAGCACCAACTCACCTGCCATCACTCAAAATGTAATGCCATGTAAGACTAGCTTTATTTCTGGCATTAACCTTTTGATAATGAGTGCTACATCAAATGGAATTTGAGAATCTAATGGTACCGCTGTGCAGTTTATTTTTTAAGACCCCCAAAGCAAATTAAACCTCAGTGAATCAGACATGATATTCACAAACAATAGCAGTTTTAAGAAATAACTAAAAAATAACATTTTATGTGCAAAACATTTATGTGCAAAGGTTTGACATGTGATAATTCGAAGAAATCATCTTCTAAATTGCCTCTCTTTAGTCCTGAGCCAAAAACTGAAACAAAAGGAAAAAAATTAAATCATTGTATTTTCAGTTTTATCCCTGACTAATAATTATGGTATTTTTATGTCATAGGTGCAAGGAATTTTAGAAGTAAAAGGCCTCAGGAATCCCCTCATCCTCATTACTCACAAAGAGGAAACTAATGTTCAGAAGAGTGATGTGATAACCTCAAGGGTATATTTTTCACATGTCTCATTTTTCATATCAGAGGAATGTTCATTCTTTTATTGCATACCTAAGAACTGTTATAGTAGCTGTACTTCTAGTCATGTACAAGTTGGATAAACATATCTAACTATGGTCACATAATAAATTTTATACAAGACAATATTCTTCTTTACCAATCATTTCCATTTTAGTCCTTGTAAGCTGGATGTAACTAACTATGTTTAGTAAAAATAGCTTATTTTTATAATATCTTATGAGCTGGAGGCAGATTATAGAGGATAAGATTTTTAACTTACATGCAGCCAATCTGGGTTCAAACCCCGACATCCCAGATGGTCTCCCAAGCACAGCCATGAATGATTCTTGAACACAGAGCCAATATAATATATTGTAACTCCAGAGTATTGCTGAATCTGGCTTCCAAATATTTTATTTTAATTTTCTTAAAAATACAGTACACTTTATAAGAATATTAGACATGTAATTTACCTATTAATAAAATATAGTTTGATGGAATTTGACATACACCTGTGTAACTACCATCTTAATAATGATGCTGATTTTTTACTTGACTTAACAAAATTCTCTATTCTATTTTTTTGTTTGTTTTTTTTTAGGCCACACCCAGCGTTGCTCAGGGGTTACTCCTGGCTGTCTGCTTAGAAATAGCTCCTGGCAGGCACGGGGGACCATATGGGACACCGGGATTCGAACCAACCACCTTTGGTCCTGGATCGGCTGCTTGCAAGGCAAACGCTGCTGTGCTATCTCTCCGGGCCCAAAACTCTCTATTCTTGATTTATTGGAGATATATCCAATAGTAGGGCACATTTTAGAATGTGTAGGTCTTTAGTTACATCCTTGGTATACCACTTGCTCTCACTCCAATAATGCCAGATATGCCCCTGAGTAACAACACCAGCTGGTCATGGCTTCTTGAAAAGTTTTGCTTTCTTTTCCTTTGTAATAAATTCAACATCTCACTCACCTATAGAAAATCACTGATACAATTTCTTTCTATCTAGATTCATTTATGTTTATTAGAACTTCATAAAATTGAAATACAATATATTAACCCAATTTATCCTTGCCTGTGTAGGGTATATGTTAGGCCTAAACTAAGTACTATACAAATGTCACAACATTTATTCATCATAACCACTTTAGGTTGGCTGTATTAATTTCAATTTATAAATAGTGCATAAAGCAAGTGTGCAAAGATATTAGAAGGCCAAGGCTGTAGAGCAAGTAGAATGTGTATTAGACTTAACATGATTAACTTGCTTTTAGAACCTGTGTCCCAATCACTACAAACCCTGCATAAAATCACTAATAATAAAACATAAATTAAATTATTTTGACAGACACTTTTAACCAATATTATCTCAGTATAATTGTTCTTTTATGCGGTTGATATTTTTCTGTTCAGGTTTTGAAATCACAGTAGAGAGGGATGTTGGGTTTTTATAAATGCAGAAACTTGTTATAGATTATGTTTGAATCTCCATTCCTAGAAAAATAGTATGCTGGAAACACTCAATCACACACAAATATATATTACATATTTTATTTTGTACATAAATGTTTTATAATGTGAAGTATATAATATATATTATATAAAATGTTTTATATGATTTTTAGATATTTAAACATGTATATATAATTTGACAGCACTTTAATCTATGCCTTAATATATTAATACATCTTTTTGATAAATATATCTGGTTTTTAAAATGGTGATGATCTGTAAATTAGAAAATAAAACAAGTTTAGAAAGAGAATAGTACTAACATCCAAATGTACAAGATAAACAGATTGCTTGACTTAGAAGGCAAATCTGCTGTTTTACAAGAACATTTTTTATGCTTTTTTTCCCCACTTTTTTCAGTACTTTGCAAGGTACATTTACAACAAATAGTATTGCAATAGAATGATCACAATTACCCTGTGAAAGGCTCTTCACATTGTATATAGTAGATAATCATTATGCAGGTACTAAGCACATTGCTATGGTCATTTAGTTGGGGAAGCTTATATTCTGTGCTCAAATTGAGGTGAAAAGTTGAACCTCAAGTTCATTAATATAAAAATCTTCAATATGTAGGTGACATATTTGAAATTCTTGAGAACTGAAAGAAAATGGAAAAGAATACACAAAGCTAATTAAAGTCACTCAGAGCTAGTGAGTGCCTCTAAGGACCCAACAGTTTATATATTGCATTTCATAGAATCAAAGCTATTGTCAATGACAAAACAAATTCCACATTTTCATTTATAACAATGGAAGAGCAATCCTTAATTTGGAATCAGTAAAATACTGAATAATATGTGTGAATGACCTAGTTATGGCACTGTATGATTATTATCTTCGTTTTCATCTGAGGAAATTAAGGTTTTAAAGGAAAAGGTGTCATATCTGTGGGTGAGAAGACTTGAACTGGGTGACTGTGGGGCCTGCTGCTTCTTGAGACCTTTTACATCTGTTATTGTTTTCTGCACTGTCAATTTGTATATATAGCACCAATCTTGCAAATTAAGTAGATATAGGGTTTTCTAATGATTTTGTTTATTTATGTATGTATTTATCTATATATTTATTTTTATTTTGGGGCCACACCTGGTGACGTTCAAGTTACTCCTGGCTATGTGCTCAGAAATCACTCCTGGCTAGGGGAACATATGGGATGCCAGGATTGAACCAGGGTCAGTCCTGGGTCAACCTCATGCAAGGCAAAAGCCCTACTGCTGCACCATTGCTCTGGCCCCATACAAGGTTTTTTTTAGAGAGCAGTTACTGTAATGAAAGTTTATCACATTGCTAATTCAAATGATTGTGTCTTAGCTACTTTTTAATTTGTATTGTACTGAGGCACTAAAATTAGTTTATAGTTTCACAAAATAATTTTACTTGTGTTTATCTCAAATAAACCCTTTCTTTAGTTACAAATGACAAGGTCCAACTCTTATTTTTCCAGATATTACCGTTTTCCATAATGAACTGACTGCTAAAAGTGGGGCATTGGTGACATATCCTTTTCAAATAATTTTATTTTTACAATAGCTTCATATATTTCATTGCCATTTTTACATTTAAATTTAAAGCTGTGTAAATTTATAACTTCCCAAGGATAATACATCATAAAAATGAACTCTGTTCTGCCCACTCACAATTCCCATTTTGATATTTCATCTTTGAATTCATATCTCCTTGTTACTTTGACATGTAACAGAAAATATTTATCTGATTCCTCTGCTGGATAGGACTTTTTCTGATCAAAGCAATTAATTTTGTTACATTAGTGAAAAGCCTTTTTGAATGGCTAGATTTATAGATTTCTAATGGGATTTTTCATGTCAAATTAGATGTTTCATGTGTGATATATGATTTAGCATAATTTTATCATTCGAAAAATATTTCCAAATTTTTTCCGAATTTGTACTTTCTGCAAATACAAAATAACAATCCTTTTTTTCTTTTTTGGAAACTTCAATTATATATAAACTATTACGTTTAAAGTATGGTAACAACATCAGTCTATGCTGATTCTTTTTTCCCAATTTCTCTTTCTCTCATCTCATATTTACTAATACCATGCATACCTTATTTCTCGACTTTCACCAGCCGTATAGCATAAATGTAGGAAAATGTAGTTTTCAAAATATAGTCATTATTTATTGCATATTGCAGTAAAATATTTAGTACTTTACAGATATAAAGCTTCATATAAATAGCAACTCTTGAAAGTTTTTAATACATTTGTGTCTTTCTATTTTTACACTCTTTTCATAGCCAGTCAGGAGACAGAGATAGTACATGGAGCAAGAAGCTAGCCAGGGACAAGGCCAACCTGGTTTGATTTCCAGCACTCCTGAGAACAGAGACAAGTATAATCCTTTAGCAGAAAGCCATTAGTATGCCCAAATAAATGCAATTATTCTTCACTCAAACACCCCCCACCCAGGAAAACCCAAAGGCACAAAAAATATTTGTTAGTTGTCAGTACTGTCTTCACTGGTACATACAACACTTGACCTAGCAACTTTAATTTGAACGAGCCCAGAACTTGTTTTTATTCTCTGCCAATATTTTAAATTACAAATAATTTCAGAGAGGATTCTGTATTTCTCTCTGTACAGTTATTCCAAATTGTATTCCAAACTGGTACTATCTCCATTTAAGAAATGGTAATATTTTCCCCCAGCTTTTACCGCAAGGAAAACTAAAAAAGAACCGAGAATGAAAAAAACAAAGACGTTAATTAGAATAAGCAGGGTTATTGTGTTTTCTTCTCCAAATTATAATATAAATTTGTAAAATTTAGACACACTTACCTACTCTACTATCAAATAAAAGTATTTAATTTTCTTTTTTCTGCAGAATGCATATCTTAATTCTTGTAAATTGTCAAGTCTGAGTTAATCTTTTCTTTTCTTTTCTTTTTTTTTGTTTTGTTTTTTTGGGCCACACCTGGTGACTCTCAGGGGGTACTCCTGGCTTTGCACTCATAAATCGCTCCTGGTTTGAGGGACCATATGGAACACCAGGGGATCGAACCGCGGTCCATACTAGACTAGTGTAACAAAGGCAGATGCATTACCGCTTGCGCCAACGCTCTGCTCTCCCCTTTATTTGAAGTATGGGTTAATCTTGATTTTTAAAGTAGAGACTCAGAATACTTCAAAAATCTAGTTTGTGATTTATAATACATATAAGATTTGTAGAATGTAGCATATATTTATATATAATGTACATAACATATTTATATAGAATATTTATATAAAATATGTGTATGTGTATATATCATGATAAAATTTATTTCTAAAAAAGAGGGTTATATCAATTTGGCTAATTCTAGAGAAATTGTCTTATAATTCAATGTATTAATTTTATTTTAATATATCTTAGTAAAAAACATAAAAGTATGTAGTTTTAGGTGCCAAATTATTGCAATGGCTAAGGAGTATATTAAAAGGATAAAAAGTATGGTGATAAAGTTATTTCATTTTATGCAGCTTTATGTTCAGAGTGTGCTATTGATTTATCAATTTATCATTGTTACAGTATAAAATCACAGAGAATGAACTTCACACTTCTCCTTGTGTAGAATACTAAATTATTTACTCTCATTATGATTTAATCTCATAATTAAAATTAGCTCGTTAGGGTGTAAAGATTGAGTAATGGACAGGGACCTTGCCTTACACTCCACTGACCCTGGTTTGATCTCAGGTACCACATACTGTCCCACAAGCAATCACCAATAGTAAACTTTTAGCATAGAGTCTGGAGTAAGCCCTAACACTGCCAGGTGTGGCCTCAGGAAAAAAAAAAAAAAAAACAACTCACTGAAGGGCTGGATAGATAGTAAAGTGGGTAGGGTCCTTGCCTAGCATGATGCTGACTTTTCTAATAATACCCCATTATTATTTACCCTATATGGTCCCTAGGAGTACGTCCTGGGCATAGCTGGGTGTGGTCTCAAAACAAAGCAAAAAAACAGCAACTAAATGAACAAATGATCCCTCTATTCATTGCTTCCACTCACTTATTTTCCTCAAAATAATTAGAATGACATATTGAATATAATTGAATATTTACTAAGCATATATTCAAAATATTTTGAAAAATATTTAACTGTAAACATGAACAACAAATTAATAAATATTACAATCTTTTTACTATGTACTTTACATATCACTAAGTGTATTATTCAGCTTGTAAACTCCATTATCTTTTTTTTTTTTTGTCTTTCTATTGGGAAAATGAGACACTACTATAAATTCAGATTTGCCTTCCTTTTAAATCTATGTGGTAGCACACGTAATCCTTTCAAATCACATATTAACTTAAGGTGGCTTTCATTCTATTTCATGTTATTTGCTCTTAAACATTGAGGATAGTTGATTAGTAGAAATAATTGATAGTTGAATATATTGAGAAATTCTCAGTTCAAAGATTCTTTGTAGTCACGGCATGCCAAATTGAATTATTTTCATTTCTCTAGTTCAAATCCTAGGTTGTGAATTTCTCTGGTACAGCGTTATGAGATTTATTTTAGGCACACATCTGTATTTCCTCTATAGTGTTCCATTCCTGCCTAACTAAAGAGTAAATCTAATACTTGCCTGCTTTTTCTTTCCTTAAACTCACCTCAGGGTAGCGACAAGTTAGAAACAAGGCTATGACTAAAAGCTGGAATGCTGAAATTCTAAATCTACCTTAAATAAAAACAAAAAGACAAAACCAAAATAAACTCCACTTGCTCTGTACAGAAATGTTTTTTCTAATACTTGATTAACTAAAAAACTTCTTTTCTGCATGGTTCTATTCTTCTCACTCCATTCTCTTTCTTTATATTCTTACCCAAAGCATATTTTTACATCATATAGAATTTCTTGTGCCATTAATCCATCTCTGTTTAGGTTTATACTCTTTATTCCAACTCATTTTTAAGCCAGCTGCCTATGTGCTCCTTCAAATGCCAGGTTAATATCCTCACAACTTTTGCTTCAGCAATTTCTATGGTTCCAAATTAATTGACTAAAATATATATTTTTTCAAGTTTGGTGATTCAAACAGAACAAACTGATACCAAATTACTTTTCTTACTTAGTTTCTTACTAGCAGCAACCTGAATTTAATGAATTGCCTTTATTGGTGGTTTAATACAATTATTTATATAGTAATCTTTTTATAATTCATGCAACCTATGAGTTATTTTAAATCTTGTGTTCAAGAAGACGAAATAAAGTACAAAGATCCTAACTTTGAGAGATCATATTTCCTAGCTCTGTTTTTGTTCAGTCTGTTCCCTCAGGAATATACTCACATCCTGGTATTTACTAACAAGACTATTCACACCTCATAAAGGCCCAGCTCATATGTCATTTCTCGAAGATGAATTTACTAATCAGTCAATTCAGACTCTTTTGTGGCTTCCTGTCCATAAACACTGTAGACCTCTTATGTAATGACTCACATAGCTCATTTTATTCATAACTGAATTTTATATACACTGATTACATGTGAACTTTTGGCTTCTTTCTTCTCTCCAATAATGTTGCAGTGACCATATATCACATATATGCTTGGTAATGTTGTTCATATATTTCATATACAAAGTTCACATTCTTGGGCTCAAGACTTTCCATGTATTACACACTTCTACTTGTAGTGCTTGCAGATATGCTTTCCGTGGGCCATACCCTTTAGTGTGGCACACCCATATTCTGGTTGAGGTGCTCACTAGTATCAAGCACCTTAGTTGTGGCATTCACATAAGTGCTCATCAGAGGTCACAATTCCAAAAGAATTTAAATTAATGAGACATCCATTCTCTGTTAATATCCTAAATTTGAGCCGATGAGCATGTCACTTAAAACCTGGCATTTTCTCATAAACCAAAGGTTAAAAAGTTTCTGACATTTAAATAATTTTTATTCTAAGCCAGAAATGTTTAATATTTGTTATCTCATAATTATTACTTCATTTAGTCCTCAATATTATGAATGATTCAGATACTAATTTTATTATCCTTTTACAAAAGAGAATAGGTTATTTTAAGTGACATGATATGAGATTTAAGTGCAATTATTTATTACTTTTGAGTTTTAGGGACTTATTTGGGGACAGTACATGATCCTTGTGCTTTGGGCTTACTCCTGGCATGTTCAGAGAAATATACTTGTGCTGGAAACTGAATTGGGAACTTTAATAGACCCTATACCATTTCTTTGGGCCCAAGCACATTTTTCCTCCAAAACTGTCACCCTCTCCCTCCCCATCACAGATATAGATAACAAAACTGAATCTGAACATTAAAGCCACAGCACCACCTATAGGAAAATGAAAGAAACTAGCCTAGAGGCTTAAGCAGAAAAATAGCACTGTAGGACCAGAGCAGCACTGAATCTTCTGGTCCTTATGCTGAACCAATAGCTGGTTGATAAAGAATAACGGATTCCCAGAACTTCCTAAGCACTCCTAGGATATTCCCACTCTCCAAATAAATAAAATGACCACATTGCCTAAATCAAAATAACTAATTACCTAATATACAGAAGAATAATATATATCATATATGTATATAATAATATTTTCCAAGAACAAACACTTCTAGAATGTTTATGGGACCACAGAAGAATCCTATAATCAAAGAAGTTCTAAAATAATAGAAGAAAAACTGGAGGCATCATATTCATTGACTTCAAACTATATTACAAAAAAATAGTACCTAAAATAGCATGGTATTGGAGCATAAACAAGAACACATACCAGTGAATAGAATGGAATTCAATGACATAAATCTATAAATATGTGAACATTTGACCTAAGGAAAAGTAGTCAAATTTATATTTATATAAAGGAAGACCTTTCAACAAATAATTTTGTAAACTAAAAAGCTACGTGCAAAAAAAAGATAATGAAAGAAATTTTACTACAGTTTACTACCCTATACCAAAATTAAACAAAATTGATGATATAATTGAATGTTAAACCATAACTCATAAAGTACTTAGAAGAAAATATAGATTCTATGATTCTGACATCAAAAATGTATTTGAAAAATATATTTGAATGTATTACTGGTAAGAGACGAAAGCAAGAAAAAAACAAATGATACTATATTAAACTAAAAGTACTTGACTTAAAAAAACTAATACAAAAAACCACAATATAATAGAAAAACAAAAAAGGCAACCAAGTATTTGGGAAAAAATATTTTTATTGACAAATTCTACAAAGAATTCATATTAAAATACATAAAGAGCACACAATGAAAAGCAAACAACTCCATTAAATTGGATGTCAAAGGTAAAAGGTGCAGCTAGTAAAAGAGCTCATACTTTGCATGTATAAGCCCTGGTTTAGAACCCTTGCACCCCTTAGAAAAGGTGCTAATACTTTTGAGTACATACTACTCCAGTAGAGACATAGAAAAGTACATTTATCCAGAGAAATAACATTTAAATGAATGGAAACAAGAGTTGGCAAGGATGTGAAAAAAAATAAAAGACTGGGGAAAATCAGATTATTTAATATTGTCCACAGATTCCATAACAAACTTTTATACAAAGTTTAATACCAAGATATGAAAACACAAATTAAAAATATATTAAAAGTTTTGACAATAATCAAAATACATTATCAACCTAGATGCCCATCAACAAATGAATGGATAAAATATGTCTAGAATATGTACTCTGTGTAATTGGTTTCAACATTTAAAAAAATGACATGCTTTTTAAAATACACACACACACACACACACACATATATATATATGTATATACAAACCAATCAAAAAGAAGGGCAATTACTGAGTTCTTAAGTATGGCACACACTGCCTTTTTGGAGTTAAAAACATTGTTCTGTGCCAAGCTTCATATTTCTATTTGTATCAAATGTAAATTCATTTGGATTTTACAAAAAATATTTTAAAGGTTTAGAAAGGTCCAATGTCTAAAATGCTTGACACAGTGCCAAATCCATAATTAGAGATTTTGTTTATGCCATTCCTTTTGACACAGGGTAATACAGTTGTATAAAAATTCATTTACTTTCAGTGATAATTCTGTTTAAATTAATTGACAAGGGAGGTTAATATTTACTCTTCTCTATCGTTGTTGAAAAGTTAACTATATTGTATAAAATCCATTAAGAACTAAAACATACTTTGCAAATTGTGATATGTTGATTTATTTCTAAAATTTAACTCACATGATCACAAAATGGCATACAATCTTTGTATATTTTAAAAGGGCAAATGATTTTATTTGAGCATTTGTATGCAATTGTAGCATTGTAGCTTGTAGTCACTTCTCTTTCCAATGTTAACTAAGTCTCTTCTATTATGAGAGTTGAAGCTTTGAGAGACTTTTGGGGGCTTTCTTTTTTCAGGTTTACCATATTGACAGGGCCATTAATAACAGTTTACATGCCATGTTACTAAGAAGATGGTATATTTTACTATATTCTTATAACATTTAATCTTCATTGTTAACTAGGTGGATGTAGTTTTAATATTGATCTAGAAGCCTGTATTCTAGTTTGAAAAAAAGCATCATGACCAAACTAAGGTTATTATTTCTGCCAGACTCACTGCATATTTATGTGACTAATGGAAAATAAGAAATAGAAATGTTTAATTCATCAAAGTAATTAGAATATGTTTATTAATTCCTTCTCACACATTTAACCTAGGATCATATCTGAATCTTTTTCTATATTCATAGAAAAAATTATATTTCTTTTTCACATTATATATGAATATTTCACACTAGCATGTTAGACTGCTTTTCAAACTCAATATCATAGTTGATCTATCTTGTCTCTTTCTCAAACTGTGTCTCTGCTTCTCAATCTCTGTCAGCCCTCCTTATATATTTAAATATATATATATTAAAAACTATCCTTAGATTCCTTAATAAAATTGATAACATCATACTCTTTCAAGGCTTAAAAATTTATTTAAGAGAAAATTTAAATATAATGCACATTCCATTTTGGAATCATCTGCATTCCAATTTAAGTGTGGAATTCTTTTCTATTTCTTCATTACTTTTAGTGGGCTCCTTTTTATTCTCTGGAAAAAAATCTGCTTTTTTCTTGTGGATAGGCTTTATTTTTCTCTCATTTTGATAAAATGTCTTTGCTTCGCAAACATTAAATGGAAAGACTTTTATGTATAAAATATAGATTTTTCTCATGCAGGAAAATATTGTTTGAACTGCTTTTTATTCTTAAATTTTTTCCCTCAGCTGTTTCATCCATCATCCATAACCACTTTGCCTATGACCCTGCCTCACCACTCCTCTATGATTTTCTGGAAAACCAATCTGACCAAACTTCAGGCATGCTGATATTTCGGCTGATATCACCATGAATGTCGACCCCCTCCCTCCAAATCCTCCTCAGAGGCCAGGCAGCTGTAAACACACCTACAAGTGCAGTTGTCATGTTTGCACCAGACCAGCTTCAGATCCATGGTTTTCTTGAAAGAGATGTAAACAATCCATGAAAAATCATGGGTACAGTGGCCATGCAGCTGAAAGTTGGCAATATTGGAACGATAAAGCAGGCCTAGAGCCACTGTGCAGAAGCCATACCTGCTGCATCCATCACCCATAATTGCCACATCACAATTCCTCTTAGATTTTCTATTGAGGAACCAATTTGACCAAACTAGATATGCCAGAATTTCTCCATATTCTACCTCTGGGAGACCTGGAAGCTGAGAACATGCCCCACAAAAGCTTCAATATCTGTAAAAGTGCTTAGAATTCCTGGACAGCTATTTGTATTTGAAGCTATCACCGCGTAAAGAATACACCGATTTGCAGGACCTAAGCAATACCACGGCAGTAGGGCGTTTACCTTGCATGCGCTGACCTAGGACGGACCTACGTTCGATTCCCTAGCGTCCCATATGGTCCCCCAAGCCAGGAGTGATTTCTGAGTGCAGAGCCAAGAGTAATCCCTGAGTATCATCAAAAAAAAAAAAAAAAAAAAAAAAAGAAAGAAAAAGAAAAAGAAAAAGAAAAAAGAAAAGAAAAGTAAAAGAATACACAGACTTAGATCCCAATGTGTTGCTAAGGTCACATAGTATTTGAAAAGAAATGAAATAGCAGAATGTACAGCAAACAAGAGCTTACTAAAACTTCTGCCATTGTCTTAATGACAATTTTCACAAATTTGTTTGCCACTACTTTTTTCTTTTTTCTTTTATTTCTAATTTTCTTTCTTCTCTTCCTTTTACTTTCTCTTTTTAAAAAATACCTTTGCTTTCACTTATTTGGAAACAAATATATTCAACAACATCAACTATGTGATGCATTTTCTTTAAATAGTATAAAAATACAAAATTTTTATACTTGATGGCTTAAAATAAATATATTCAAAAATATGACTATTAAAAAATTTCCCTCAAAGGCAAAGTTAAGGGAAATGTTTACTAGATTTTTAACACCTATAATTTAATAAAATGTTCTTGAAACAAATTAGACACACACATAGTCACCTTTACTAAATTCTACTATATTTTTTAATATTCATGTTCTCAAGCACAACTACAAGAACTAGCTGTATAACTATAATTTCTATCATTTCTTCAAAATTTGTATGTAGCCCATTTTATTGTTCAATGTCCTGTCCAAATTATTCTATGTGAAATATCACTCTCATAATCCTAAAAGTAAAACTTCACGATATACATCCTTAATTCTTTCCAGCATTGAGGATGATGCATTTTCTATATTTTCTTCTTTATGCCCTGTCACATTGCATGTCCTGTGATTGACACTTGATTTTCCAGGATGTTGGTTATTTGGAACCACAATTTAGCACACTGACCTGTGATTAAATATTAGAAATTATTTATCCTTAAATTTTCACATTCCAATAATTTGCAAAATAATAATATATAAGTTAGTACAATTGACCTTAATATATTTTATTTAAAATGTTTTATTTATAATAAATTTATAATGTTTTATTAGTTGGAAAAGTGAGAAACTAAATGCATGTAATGACAGACATTTGGCTTTGATTTACAAAACTAGGATTACCAGTTTGAAGGTGAATATAGTGGAAGGGATGACAAGGTGGATAAGAAATAACGTAAAGACAGTAATAAAGTACCTTGGACACTTTTGTGGTGATAAAACAGAGTAACTGTATATTAAAATGGTAAATATGAATAGTAATGTAAACATGTGGTCAAACAAATTGTAATAGTTAAATATAGAGTTTAAATCCTCTTATTTTCTGTTAATGTGCGAAGAGGTAAAATCCATAAAAATAGCTTTAATGTAGTCATTCACTTATTCAACATTTATATTTTCAATAAAATTGAAATTATAAATGTCCATTATTTTATAGCAGAATTCTGCCATATTATGTTTTCTTTTATGAATATGAATTGTAAATTCACTGCATTACAGCAAATTCTATTTTAGAAGAAATTCAAACTACTACTAGACCAAATTAGCATGTACTTCTTATGTGAAATTAGGGTGGTTTTATTGAAGAAGCACTTTCAATGAACAGAAGAAAGACAGAAAAAAATGAAATATGGAAAAATATGGAAAGGAAGAAGTTGTAGGGAACAAAGAATTGTTAGACTTAGACATGAGAGAGACCAAACTCAAGGAAACTAAAACAAATTAATGTATACATTACCTACTAACCCTCACTTTCCGATACTTTGATGGTAATTGTATCTCAGGAGCTATGAATGAACTTTTATTATTAACATGAAATAAGTAGCTATTGGTAACTACATTATTTAGAGAGTAAGAAGATGTGACTTTCATTCTTGCATTATGTAAGGGTAGGGTAGCTAGTGGGTCTAACACTTGAAAGAGATTCAGTCATATATTTTCTTATAAGACAATGAGATAGTAGAGTGTTTCTTAGTTGTCCAAATGCTGATAAATGGCAACATTCAGCTGATGTTCGAGGATAAGAATTTGAGTTTTTTGTTAAAGGTGACAATGAAACCTGACAGACATTGTTAGTATTTTAAAAGGAAAATACAAATTCTAATAGATCAGTTTTAATATTATATTTATATAATGATAGTGATAGATGCACTTGAAAAATAATGTTTACAAATATGCTGTTTTAAATGTATTGAAAGATAAGAAAAAAGATGTAGAAAGTTATTTTAGTTAATTCTTTTACCACATCAAGCACAAAATTCTTTATTAGGACAATTCTGCTGCATCTTATTTATATACCTGATTGTATAACCAATGAACTAAGCTTAATAAAAATTCTAGAACCAGCACATCACATTCTCTTTGTACTGGTTGAAATATGGAACTAAGATACCTGCATACAGTAACTGACACTTTAGTGATGAATAGAGTGGAGCTGTTCTAAAAGTATAAAACAACAATATTTTACTATTCAAAATATTAAAAATGAAATATAATTTTTGAATATGGAACTAAAGTATATGAACATTATTGGGAATATTATATGGCCATAAGCTCTTGTTTTGATCTCTATTTCACTTTGCAATTACTTTGATGTTTACATAGGTAAGCTGGGATTAATATTTTTATGTTCTCAGGACAGATATTTAAACACTATTCATGACAATGTCTTTATTGCTGAGAGAAGAATCTGTGCTTATGTAGATTTTAGTTCTTTGAAAAGTTACATTTATTCTCCAGTTCGCTTTACTAAGTATAAAATACATGACGTAGTATGCACAGATTATGTTGTGCATTTGGGTTATGTAGATAGGCAAACCATGAAATATAAGGACAACATAGTCACTTTTGGACCTAAATTATTTGTTATGGTTTCCTTCATCAGATAAATGTACCATAAAATTGCCAGTTTTCCACATTATTTCAAGCTCTATAAATCTGGATAAAAGCAAAACTTGAAACAGAAAAAGGTAAAGATAATATTTTAAAGGTCATAAGGGACACAGGATGAATGACTTAAAATTATTACCTTCTAGATCTTTCCCAAATTGGTAGCAACTGGATATCATGACTAGTATTTGTACTGGAAGGTGGGAAAATTGGGTTATCACAACTGATTTTTTACCAGTTATATAACAAGTGGAATTGTATAATGATAAACGTATCTGTCTGAAAGCATGTAATGTTTTTATTTTATGGTTCACTGGAACTTTAAGACAAGGGTCAGCAAGGCATGGAATTGTGATACAAACCTAATCTGCCCTGTGATTTAAAAAATAAAGTTCTATTGAAACAGGACTTCTTTTTTTTTTACTGTCTTTTGTTTTGGGGCCACACTGGGAGATATTCAAGTTTTACTCCTAGATCTGTGCTCCAGGACCACTCCTGAAAATTCTCAGGGGACCATATTTACTAATGGGAGTTTGAACTTGAGCTAATAAAATGCAAGTCAAGCTCGTAAAAACTAAGGAACTCTCTGATTCTTATTTTTTTGTCTTGTCTCTTTGTTTACATGCTATAATGGTTGAGTTGATTACTAGCAAAAGATACCATTTGTGCCAAAACCAAACTTTTTTCCAATATGGTTCGCTATATGCACATCCTCCATAATGCAATTGTATCATTGTCATGTTGAACATATTTACATAGTAAATATGATTAAAAAACATTTTATTTATTTGTTTTGTTTGTGACCTCACTTGGCAGTAGTCAGGGTTCTATGGTCGGGAATCACTCCTGACAGGCCTAGAGGACTATAAGGAATGCTGAGGATTGAAACCTACCTTGTGCAAGGCAAATGCTCTACTCACTGTTGTATTGCTCCGCCCCCCTAAAGTCATGTATTTTGATTCAGCTTACCATATCTTTTGAATGCAATCAAATCCGGCATTAGAAAATGTTTCTAAGCAAGGGTGTAGAAGTAAAATTGTGTTAGACATGTTGGAAATAGAAACTATTTCTCTCGGACAATCAGTTTACCAGCTTTTTGAGCCTACAATTTATTTCATAATTTTAAGGATGAAAGTGTGGCCTCAAGCATGGAAAAGTTTGAAAGTATATTATATTCTGTAATGTGATCTACTTCCTCAGTTTGCTTTAAATCAATAAAAATTGTAACTCCAAAACTTGGACTTTCTTGGGTTATGAAATTTATAAGATCCAGACTCTTTATCTGAAAATTTTTCTCAAATATTTTTCTTCCTTTTTAAAAAAAAAACAAACTACTTTACTTTTGTAACTATAGAAAATAACTCTTAAATATGGGATCTCACATTTGCATATGTGCCCCATTTCCTTCTTTATTCCATTTTTGGAAAGTCAAAAGCAATTCACACATTGTTTGACAAATAACTTAAAAAGTAGAATGTAGCAAATAAAATGAAACATATCAAAATGATTCAGAACCCCTTCTAGATCAAAAACAACAGTTATTTTCTCAAAGTGGCTATACCATAGTAATAGTGTGACATGTAAAATTACTTTAAAAGGAAAGAAAATTATTTGTTGTTGTCCACTACTACATTCTCTCCTTGACTCAAATAATCTATTGATATATTGCTCTGTTCAGCAGAAAGTTAGCACATGCTCCATTATTTCTTCTCTCCAATTCCCAGAGACAATTGCTTATCACTCAACAACTATGAAATAGCTCGATGAGTGTCCTACCTCCCTTTCTATTCAGTTTGCTAGAACCCAGATGATTCTTAAACATTGTTATCTGCTTCCACCTCAACATTGATCTTCCATCGTGGTCTGTATTAAATTATCATAGTTCATTTTGTTCAAACATCAAAGACTTTATTTACATAAACCACTAAAAAATTAAGATGGGAACTTTAGGGGAGATGGTACCTAGAATTATAATGTCACATAGATTCTCATTCGTAGGACTAGATTCAGCTAAGTCTGAAACTCCATATCATTTTGTTTTTAACTGATAAGTAAGTAGCAGGATTAGGTATTTCCTATGCCAAAAACTGGTGGATCACCATTCATGAATGAGGACTGTACTTTAAAACAAAGCTATGGATCAGAGGTCATGATCAAACCCTGCAGTTTTACAGGATCTGAGAGAAATTACAAAGCATGCTTGAGGACTAAGAAAGCTTGAAAACCAACAACCAAGCCATCTGCTGGTCCAGCAACTTATTGCAATAATTTAGTAGTTTCAAGTTCTGATTCTGTGCATTGGTGATGGGTGTTGTACATTTCATGACTGATAAACATAACTATAATTTTTATGAACAACTGTGTAACCATGGTGTTTAAATAATTTAATTAAAACTAATTCCTAGAACAAGTGCCTAATTTTAGGATAATGGAATTTTACTCAAAAGAAAAACACTTTCTTTTTAGGGGCGGTGTGTCATCTAGATAGGTGGAGCAGTAGTATTGCAAGAAAAGAATCGTAAAGAGATGAAAATAAGACAATAGCAAGAATTTACTAGTGAAATTACTTTTTTATTGTAGTTTTGAATAAGATCTAAATTTTAGATGGACATACACTTTTAGATGGAATATGAAAACACAGTAATCTATTTAAATAATGTAGATGAATAAACTATTATTTAAAATGCAAAATATTTCATTGTTTGAAAAGAAAATCCATTCCTATTTTAAGAGCGGAAATGGAATAATGAAAACAAAAATACCTTCCAAACACTAAAAACATAGAAAATTACTTTCTTAGGAAAAGCACCATTTAAATTAGTAAGAAATATTGGGTATAACAGAAATACATTACATATCTTGATAGTAGAGTTGATACCTATTAAACAAAATGAAAAAAGGAAGTTAAACTTGTATATAATTTTAGCATTTAATATGTCATTAAAATATAAAAAAGACTAATTTATATACACATGTGTGTATGTACCTTTATTTTATATATACATATATGTATATATTTATAAAAAAGAAATTAACATTCAATAAAATGACTATTGTATTTCTTGTGGTTTTTAGGTTACATCTGTGGTACTATAAACTACTCCTGGTTCAGTGCTCAAGGATTGGTCTGGTGAGTACTTCGGTACAATATAGTAATTTTAACCTGGTTCTTGTGCATTCAAAGCACATTAAGTTCATTAATCATAGATTCAGATTATTGTATTAGATAATATTTGAGAAAAATAATTTAGCATGAAATAATTAACAAAATAACTTCCAAGAGAACCATTATTACCTCATTATCATACTTCGAATATAGTAAAACTACATTTAAAAAGAAATTAACGTTTATTTATTTATTTTTAATATATTTATTTAAAAGCCTTGACTACAGATACAATTGTAGTTGGGTTTCAGTCATGTAAAGCAACATTACCACCACCAATGTCCCAAATCTCCCTCCTCCCCACCCCACCCTCACCTGCACTCGAGACAGGCTTTCTACTTCCCTCATTCATTCACATTGTTATGTTAGTTCTCAGTGTAGATATTTCTCTAACTGTACTCATCACTCTTTTTGGTATTTTTGATTAATATTGGTGGCCCTGAATCAGATCTAAATTTGCTCAGGGCTTACTTCTGATTCTGTGACCAAAAATCACTTCTTGTGGTACTTGGGTTAGTTAACTTATGTGGTGGAGAGGAATGAACAAATGTGAGCCATGTGAAAAGCAATCAGCGTACCTTTTGTACTCTCTCCACAGTCCTAAGATTTGCTTTTTTAACTGACAGACTTGAAAACTTTAAGAAGCACGCACATAACAAATGAGTTTAAAGAAGTAATTATACATTATGCCATGCAGAAAACAAATGTCCTTTATAAAATTATTATTTAGGATAATTTTAAAGGAGAAAGAAGTTCCTGACAATTAAGTTGTAAACTTAAAACTATTGTGTATATACAATAGGTCTGGAATAATAAATATCCATACCTAAAAAATGTCATCCCAAAAGGTGTGAAACAAGAAAAAGTAAATGAAAGAACTTGTCTTAGTGTTTAATGCAGCTATTAGTGTAACTGAGACATTTTTGGTTATTTAAAAATAAAACAAGAAGACATCTATTTATATTAGGTAAAACAAGAAGATAGATATATGTATCTATAGAAACATATATATGCATATGAATATTATTCATGAATATATGTATATTATATATATGTAAAAAGAGAAAGCAGTATTGACTAGCTAACCTGCTATAGTTGCTGAAGATACAGACTTGAATTTAAACATAGTTGTTAAGCAGATCTTAAGTAAATCTATTTTTTGATAGTGCTTTTATTTTCTCAGAACAAGTGGAGTCAACTTACTATAAATGTACTTATTTCACTGGTCTTTTAGGAAACAAAACCTTTTCTCATTCTTTTAACTTTATTTTCCCCAGTTCCACTGAGATATAATTGGCATATAAAATTGAGTAATGTTTAGGTACATAACATGATTTGATGTACCTTTAAGTTACAAAATTGTTGCCTGAATAAGATTAGTTGAAAAATCCAAATTTTATACCACTTCTTCATTATCTTTGTGATGAGAATATATAATCTAGTTAGTGAACTGCAAGTAAATAACACAGTCTTAGATATGTGAACATTGCACACTAGATTCTCAGAACATTTTTATCTTGTAACTAGATATGTATCTTGATTGTCTTCACCCAATTCCCCTAAATGTCCCCAAGCTACCAGTCCTGGAACTTATTTGTCTTTTCTGTTTCTGTGACTTTGATTTTCTTAGATTATCTATATAAATGGCAGAGAGAATTTTTCTTTTCCATATGACAATGTCATCAAGGTATATTCATGTTGCTACAAAACTGCAAAATATACTTATTTTAAGGGTGAATAATAATTGTTTTTATTAAAATGTCACTTATTAATTATACATTCATTTGTTGCCATTCACACATTTTCATGCCTTAATTATTTTGAATAATTCCACAGTGAAAATGGGAATGTGTACATATGTTTAAGGTAGTGATTTCATTTTTTTGGACAAATATCTAGAATTAATTTTTTAGATCATAAAGCAGCTCTGTTTTTAATTTTTTATATTCTCATGTGTCCTATACTAATTTCATTAATAAATTCCCACAAATACAGTTAAATGATTTTATTTTTCAACATCTTCATCAGTATTTGCTATTTATTTATTTTTTAAAACTAGTCATTCTAACAGATAAGAAAGAATGACATCTCAAATGTTTTGGTTTACATTAAGACTAACAATATTGAGCATCATTTCATGTATTGGTTACTTTAATCAGGAAAAGAAATAATCTTGTTTTATTTTTTTCTTGTTTGTTAGGGGGCCACAACCAACAGTGCTCAGACGTTACTGCTGGCTATGTGCTCAGAAATCGCTCCTGACAGTCTCGGGGACCATATGTATTGAACCAGGTTCAGTCTGGGGTCGGTTGCAAGCAAGGCAAAAGCCCTATCTCTGTGCTATCACTCCGATCCCTAAAAGAAATAATCTATAAGACTGGCAATAATGGGTTGGAGCACACAGGAATCTCAGCAATGATCTCTAGCATAAAGCAGGAGTAAACCTTGAAGACTGTGTGACTTAAATACCCCCTTCACCAAAATATTACCCATCTATTCATTTTTGAAGGATACATCATTTAACTCACAGATGAGCCGGTATCTGTGTTTGTACTATAAATATTTTGTCTTAAAAATCTTTCCCTAAAAAAAATTGTCTAAGCTATGAAATTTCTCTTCATGGTTAATGTTGGCAAAGGCTGATTCTCCAGAGTGATATTTTCCTCTTTTCAACTTTAGTGAGAAAACCTTTCATTTGTTTTTAAAATCTTCACATGAAGACAAGGGGAGAGTAGTGCCAATGGAGATATTTCAGATGCTTTTTTTTAATTGCTAGAAAAAAATTGAATATCTAGTTGGATCTATTTTAAGCAACAGAGTAACATGAAAACTTTTAACTTGTGAGGATTCTCTCCCATATACAATGCCACTGACTAGTTTAGTCGATTTTAATTTTCTCGTTTAACATTTAAAGGGGATTTTTGGCTCATGCGCAGTTGCTCATTTTCTTCAGAAATTTCATAAGGATTTTTAGTACTGAAAGTTATTGAGCATGCAAGGTTCTGCGGATGAAAAGCTCCCTAAGCATGCATTGACAAGGAGGACCAGGGTTGTTACAGTTTGTTGTGTCAATGATTTGCAAATAATGGGTCTCAAGGAGATTTTTAAATTACAGCTTTCACTCCAGGCCATGGTGCTTTTTAGGATGAGCTGAGTTGCGATGAGGCTTGGCACTCTTCAATGCACCTTAGGCAGGGACTCTAATACTTCCATTGAGATCATAACAGCTGGCCATTACAATCAATCTCAATGACATATTTTTCTTGCATTTTTTCTTTTAATAAAAAAAAAACAAAAAAGCACACTCAAAAGAAGATATTAAAGTTGTAACTTAAGCCAACTACAGTGAGGAGCTTTTACTGAATGCCTTGAACTCCATTTATCAAGTCCTTATAGAAGCATATTTAAATTTAATATAGTTATGGATACTAGTGTATTAGTTCCAAAGGGGCTGAACTTGAGTCAGTTAAAATGCCACCAAAATACATTACTTTTTAGAGAATGAGACAAAGAGAATTGGGCAATTAACAACACATTATATATCAAAATATACTATACTATACTATATTGATGCTAATATTTATCTACACTAAAACATAGTATATTCTCTGTCCTCAAATTTTTCAAAATCACAATTCTGATTTTGTTCTATATATAAAGGAAGCTAAATTTTCACAGGAAAATTGTCTTGTTATGAATCTCTGAATATATCTCAAGATAGTTTGTTATTTAGTATACAACCAGTGATGCTCAGAATTATTTCTGAAACTGCATTTATATTCACTCCTGATTGTCCTGGGGAACCAGTTTGATGCTGAGGATCAAACCAAGATTGTCACCATGCAAGGCAAGCACATACTTTTAGTACTATCTCTTCAGCTCCCAGATAATCTATTATTGCATCAAAGGAATATCTTGGAATGACGTATTTGAGTAGTCTCTGGAAGTTTCTATAGGAAAATAATATACAACAATAACCTCTGGAAGCAGCACAAATTTCTTCAGAATAGCATTCTCTAGAATGAAAAGTGGCCTTCATGCTAGTTTTGACTTTATTTTAAAATTATGAATTCTTCATTGCAAAGATAATATCTTCTAAATGACTAATTAATTTGGCATCTATCAAAATGCCAAAATGGAAAAGTGGACACAGAAGACAACAATATTTACTGAATTGGTTTCTTGTTGAATGATTACTTCATCTACCATAACACAATCCACATTTCCATACATTCATGGTTGAAATTCAGTGGGAATTTGAGAAATATTCAGAAAGTTGGAAAGAACTGCCACCATAAAATGATGTAACATTATGAAAAGGTTGAGACTACATGAATAAAGGGCATAAATATAAACAACAAAATATTTGAGTAGGAGTTACTGAAAGTTCAATAGTTACTTATTGTTGGACTAAACCAAGAAAGAGTTCCATCTTCCCAACTTTCTCTTTTTATCAGTGTCTTCTGCTCTATCTTATTTGATATAATATTTAAAATATTTTTAAATATATTTGTTTGTCTTGGGGCCACATCCAGTGATGGTCAGGGGTTACTCCTAGTTATGTGCTCAAAAATTGCTCCTGGCCTGAAGGAGGCATACAGGATGTCGGGAGATGGAACTGAGGTCTGTCTTAGGTTAGCTGTGTGCAAGGCATACTACTTGCACCACCCATGCATCCCCTAACCATTTTTTTAAATTTTTTTTTTGTTTTGGGGCCACACCCATTGATGCTCAAGGTTCACTCCTGAGCACTCAGAAATCACTCCTTACTTGGGAGACCATCTGAGAAGCCAAGGGATTGAACCACCATCCCTCCTACTTTAGCACGTGCAAGGTAGACACCCTAACACTTGTGCCACTGCTCCAGCCCCTTTGATATAATTTTTGAGTCACACTTTACAGTGCTTATTTGTTAAGCTTATTCGATATAAATTTTGAGTTATATTTTGCAGTGTTCAGTATTTATTCCTTATTCTGTGTTCAGTAATATCTCCAGACTGTGCTATGAGGTCCATATGCAACGCCAGGGATTCAACTTGTGTGAGAATTGGGCAAGGCAAGCACTTTAGTTCCTTTACTACTTCTCTTGCCCCTAATCAAGTTTCTCAAGAATGACTAAGCTACTCTGCATTGCATAGATCTTCCCCATCTATACATATAGGTGTATCAATATTATTATAAACTTTAAATCTTTTTCATTAATCTGTCAGATACTTTTTGATTATTTGTCCAGCCTCTCCTTCTATAAACCCAGAGGAGTACAGTGTAATTTATTTTACATTTCAGTAGAGGGAATGCTTAAAATAACAATAATCAGGATGCACAAAAGAGAAAATAAAAGCCTTCATATATAATATCCTAAGATGTCATTAAACACAGTAATAAGGGATTAGATAAACTGACTTGTAAATAAAACCAAAATATTGTAAAGATTTTGTATGTATTTCAGATGTAGAAATTTAGGCTTTGAATAAGGAGTTAATAAGAAAAATAGTTTATTTAATGTATTTTAGTCAATACATATACAATTATAGTAAATTATTTGCTTCATCAATTTTCCAACATTTCCAAGCATCCAGGGCTATGAAATTCTTCTATTTTCAAAGTCATCTAGTCCTGGCCTTAAATTAAAGTTAAAGTTTTTGTAAATTAAAAAAAGGTGAAAAAAAAATGCTTTTGTTAGGGCACTTAATCTCCAACCTCAAGAAATCTAAGCAAATATTTGCGTCTTGAGGTTTCTTTTCTCCTCTACTTATTTGTTTTAAATGCTATATATCTTTATGTCTACATCCTGAAGTAATTCTTCAAGAGTGAGAATTCAGTTAAAAAATATTTTGTACAAAAGCCTATACACTAAACTGTTTTGAATTAACTATGAATAATGTTTCTTTCAGTACTATTAGATATATCAAGGCACATGAGGAAACAATGGGACCACCTTGAAACCACATTATCTAATCTCTCTTATTGCCATTTTAACTATTTCAATCAATTGAGTTGACCTTTTATTTTAATGACTATATAGCATAAAGAATTTTTTTGGCTGAGCAGAGGCAGAGACTTTTCTAAACAAAATGTTGCGTTGACCAATGTTTTTAAAACAATAAATTAAATAAAAGGGCATAATTAATTTAATTAAACAATAAATTAAACAAAAGAAATGGGGCTGGGTAGGTGGCTCTAGAGCAGGGGTCTCAAACTTGCGGCCTGCAGGCCGTTTCCGGCCCTCCATACAACATTTTGTGCCCCTGCCTATCTTTTTGTTTTGTTTTGTTTTAGTTTTTGGGGTCACACCACCCAATGTTCAAGGCTTACTACTGACTTTGCACTCAAGGATCATCCCGACTTTGCCTCCTGCGGCCCCCAGGTAAATTGAGTTTGAGACCCCTGCTCTAGAGGTAAGGTGTCTGCCTTGCAAGCACTAGCCAAGGAAGGACTGCAACCGCGGTTGGATCCCCAGGCGTCCCATATGGTCCCCCCAAGCCAGGGGCAATTTCTGAGCGCTTAGCCAGGAGTAAGCCCTGAGCACCAAATGGGTGTGGCCCGAAAAACAAAAAAGAAAAACAAACAAACAAAAAAAAACAAAACACAAAAGAAATATTGGAGATATAACATTAATAATTACTTTATCTTTAAAATTAAATGATAGAATAAGGCATTTTACCTTTTAATTTTGGTTTTTAGAAGTTTTTGTGTCTGAAATTATTTATTCTTAACAAATAAATATTACAAAATAATATTTTATCACTGCGATATTAAACAAATAGCAGAAAAGCAAATGAATATATTGCTTTTCTTGATAAAACCGATTTTTTTTCCAGCAAACAAAACAATCATACTTTCCTTTTTATGTTGAAGGAATGTGGTCTTCTCTCTTTAAATTCTCAATGAATAAAGGAGTCTAATTATTGCACAGTCTCTTCTTTTAACTAACATAATCACGATGTGTACAGTATACAATTCAACATTAGTGTGAATGTCAACATGAATAGGCAATTATACCGTTTTTTAGCATTTCCTTTTCTGAAGAATTTTAAGGAGAGTGCTTATTATTCTAGCCTTTAAATATGACTTAATCCAGAGCAGCCTATGTGTTGGCAAGCTCATGTTTTGACAAGAAATAAATCAGTGCATGTGGACATGGGTGATGAGGAATCTCCCCAATAAAACATTTAGTCAAAATAAGTCTTTCAAACCACTGTGTCTGTCATAATTCCTGGGCCAAATGTTTAATGAACAGTTCATCTAAACACTACTGTCAAGAGAGAATGTTATTGGCTGTCAGCTTCCCACATGCAAGTGATTAATAAAGCGACAAATTTAAGATCAAGGCTCTCAAGGCCTAGGACAGATTGAGCAGTGAATGCATAAAATATAGGTTTTTGAACAGAAATAGAATCTCCAGATCCAGTCAGGTGAACAACCTATCCAATATTGAATATGTATTCCTCTTCCTGTCAGCACATTACCTAAAATATCTAAGGATAACATTTAGAAATTAGAAGACGGTTTTTCACCATGTTGCCTTACATAAAAGATGATTCTAAAGTGTAATAATCAGGAATTCATCACTAATTACTGATTCTGAATTAGAAATTAGGATGATTTTTAAGTTACACAAATAAAATGCATGCAAAATATTTTAATATACTCAACTCATAAAGAACATTTAAAATGCTATGCTTTGAATGTTCTAAAGTAGAAATTAAGAGGTCATGAACAAATATAGATACTCCCTTGTTGAGAATAAATAACATGATTTACACATTTTTCAAATGAACAACTTAAATTTTGTATCTTATTTAACTATGAAGTAGTAAAAAGTATTCAAAAATTTTAAATAGTTTATGTCAATTTATGTTACTTTTGTGAGTATTAAAAGTTGATCATTCAAATACATTTAAATGAGCTATTCAATTTTATTTTTCAACATAAGAAATTTTATTTTCATAAATTATAGTTTTGTTTTAAAATATGTTTAATGTTTAAATTTACAAATTCTAATTGAAAAATTCATCTCTGAATATGTACCTTATGTGGAAATAAACTATTTTACTGAATGCTATTTATAAGTTACATAGAATGACTTCTTAAAATAAGTATGGAAGTTATGTAAAAATATACTATTCCTATTTAAATGTACAATTCTAGTGAAAATAATAATTGTATCAATCTAGTTTGCATATGAATAAATTAATGAAACTAAACCATATTCTCTTTTGTAGTTACAAAAGAGACATTGTGGCAAAGATCACTGATTTCAAAATGTACAAATGTAATAGAAAACAAAATATTTAATTAACCTAATAACATCATTCAAATTATTTTGTTCCAATTCAACTGAATTCAAATTAATAGCATTCTTTTTATTTATTCATTCTGCTGCATTGGTTTTATGGGGCATATACTGATTTAAAAAGGTAATGTTAAATCAACTTCAAACCTCGAAAACTAATGAATTCTTGCAAATGAAATTCAGTGGGGGTCTGTCCTAAACTTCACAAATACTTTTGTTATAAAGCTCTCACTGGTGTCTCATCAAATATAAGATCTTACAAGTTTTAATTATCACTGATTTGGGAAAGAAGTACAACTAGTAGAGAAGCCATAACAACAAGCTTTAGCTCTTAGTGCCAAGGGTCCAAAGGAAATCAGGCAATAAGCCTATTAAAAAATCAGGTAATGTACCTAATAGAAATCAGGCAATAGGCCTAATGAATCTTAAACTGTGATACTCATGAAAACCAGGCAGAGGGCCTAATGAGAGAGAGGCAACAGGCCTAATGAAAATCAGGCAATGGGCCTAATGAGAGATGCCATGATTTCATTTTGGTTTGGTTTTTGAATGTAAGTTTGTATTATGTATCTAAATGGACCCACAGTGAAACATACAGAAGGCATATTTTCTGAATAAGTGCTAGGAAGTAGAAAGGGAGACTATGAGAACTCTACAGAGGGCTGGCACATGTCTTCTAAAGCATATTTGAATAAATATATCACAGGTATAACAGACTAAATTTTTGTATTATGTAATATTATCATGCTTAATCAAATTCTTTAGCTATTTTTCCATTAATTTATCCATTCATAAAGATTTATGATAGTCTACATTCCATGAATCTTGTCTCCCAAGAACAGACTCTCGGTTTTCTAATATCGACACTTAGTAGGAGGTGAAATCTGCTCCATAATTTTTATGGTCATTAAGTTTATTCAAATACACAAACTAAAGGAGAGATGTCATGTGGCCTTTTATAAATTATTCCAAGAATTCTTTGAATAAATATGTGCAACATTCTGAGAGCAGAAAAGAAGAAACCTCTATAAACCATGCTTGTGCAGATTTTGTAAAGTGAAGGCAACATTATATGAATACAAAATGATAAAACTAGAGATAATAAGATAAAATAACATGAAAGGGACTAACTGAAGTCTGTAAATGCTAATATTGAAGTATGAGGACAAATTTTATTTTGTGTCTCTTTAGCATGAGAAATTTTATTATACACCATGAGGAGCCAGAACAAACTTTCTGCTGAGAACAGCCAGGGTCATTGTGATCAAATTTGGACTGTGCTGGTGTGTTTGAAGAATTAAAGTGTCAGTTTGGAATATCAATTGTCAATCAAAGGCACAATGTTGAGAGTGGAAGGACTCCAGAGGCAGATATAACTCAGTTCAATTCTTGTATTTATTGATTTTTAAATGAAAGGTACTATATTTATTTTTATCTTTATATTATCTTTATGTATAATAATGTTTTGATGTATAACACCTGTTGCAATGAAAACTATAATAAAATATAGCTTTATGTTTTTCTCTTTATTCACTTTGATATAATTACTATTTTAGGTAAACATGTAAAGAAAAATGCATTGAATCCAAACTGAATTCTATAAGTAATAGAGATATTGACTCCTCACTTCCTCCACAATTATAAATTATAAATCTGTCCGGGGCCGGAGAGATAGCATGGAGGTAGTGTGTTTGCCTTGCATGCAGAAGGACAGCGGTTCAAATCCCGGCATCTTATAAGGTCCTCTGAGCCTGCGAGGAGCGATTTCTGAGTGTAGTGCTAGGAGTAATCCTTGAGCGCTGCCAGGTGTAACCTAAAAACAAAAACACAAACAAAATCTCTCTCCCATATGTGGGATAAAACAAAGAGATCAAAGCAAAACAAAACAAAACACTAAGGGAACAACAAATGCTAAGAGTCATCTGCATTGAACATTTAGTTCTAGAAATGATCTTTTGTGATGGGAAAACAGTGGTTGGGAGTAATCCTTGAGACACTGGTAGAATGAAGCAGGCTCTTTGATGACAGGAGTGTTATTGGAATGATGTATGCATAAAAAAAGCATAATTAGAAGTCCAATGCGACACAAACTGCCAGAATATATGGGACACACAAAAGCGATCCTGAGAGGAAAATTTATAGCTCTACAAGCACACATCAGGAAGGAAGAAGGGGCATACCTAAATAACTTAGTAACGCAGCTCAAAAAATTAGAAAATGACCAACAAAAGGAACCAAAAATAGGGACACAGAAGGAAATAACAAAGTTGAAAGCAGAACACTATGAAGTGGAAAACCAAAAAACCATCTGAAAGATCAACGAAAGCAGAGGTTGGTTATTTGAAAAAATAAACAAGATTGATAGACCATTGGCAAAACTCAAAAAGAAAGAGAGAGAGAGAGAGAGAAATCTGATAACCCGTATTAGAAATGAAAGGGGGAGATCACGACAGATATTGCAGAGATCCAAAGGGTAATCAGAGACTACTTTGAGAAACTTTATGCTACTAAACATGAGAACCTAAAAGAAATGAAAAAATTCTTGAACACTTATAACCTTCCATATTTAAATAAGGAAGATGTAGCATATCTAAACACCCCCATCACTACTGAGGAAATTCAAACTATAATCAAACATCTGCCCAAAAAGAAAAGCCCAGGCTCAGATGGATTTCCTAATAAATTTTTTCAAATCTTTCAAGAGGAGCTACTACCAATCCTAGCCAAGCTCTTCCATGAAATTGAAAAAACAGGAACACTCCCAAACAGCTTTTATGAAGCCAACATCACCTTGATACCTAAACCAGACAGAGATGCTGCCAAAAAAGAAAATTACAGAGCAATATCCCTGATGAATGCTGATGCAAAGATCTTCAACAAAATTCTGGCAAATAGGACCCAATGCATCATCAAGAAGATCATACACTACGACCAAATAGATTTTATCCCAGGAATGCAAGGATGGTTTAACATCTGTAAATCTATCAACATCATACACAACATCAACAACAAGAAAAATAAAAATCACATGATCATATCAATAGATGCAGAAAAAGCATTTGATAAGGTCCAACACCCATTCTTGATCAAAACTCTCAGCAAGCTGGGAATGGAAGGAACCTTTCTCAACCTAGTTGAAGCCATCTACCACAAGCCAATGGCAAATATTATCCTCAATGGAGAAAAACTAAAAGCCTTTCCTCTAAATTCTGGTAAAGACAAGGCTGTCCGCTCTCACCACTCCTCTTCAACATAGTACTTGAAGTTCTTGCTATAGCGATCAGGCAAGAAAAAGATATCAAGGGAATCCAGATAGGAAAGGAAGAAGTCAAGCTCTCATTGTTTGCAGACGACATGATACTCTACTTAGAAAACCCTAAAGACTCTACCAAAAAGCTTCTAGAAACAATAGATTCATATAGCAAGGTGGCAGGCTACCAAATCAACCTACAGAAATCAATGGCATTTTTATACACCAATAATGATAGGGAAGAGATGAAAGTCAGGAAGGCAATCCCATTCACAATAATGCCACACAAACTCAAATATCTTGGAGTCAACTTGACCAAAGGCATGAAGGACGTATATAAAAAAACCTATAAAGCCCTGCTCCAAGAAATAAGAGAGGACACACGGAAATGGAAACACATACCACGCTCATGGATTGGCAGCATTAACATCATTAAAATGGCAATACTCCCCAAAGTATTATACAGATTTAATGAGATCCCCTTAAAAATACCCATGACATTCTTCAAAGAAGTGGATCAAAAACTTATGAAGTTCATCTGGAACAATAAACACCCTCGAATAGCTAAAGCACTCCTAGGGAAAAGGAAAATAGGAGGTATTACTTTCCCCAACTTTAAACTGTACTACAAAGCTATAGTTATCAAAAAATGCATGGTATTGGAATAAAGACAGACCCTCAGATCAGTGGAATAGGCTTGAGTTCTCAGACATTGTCCCCCAGACATACAATTACATAATTTTTGACAAAGGAGCAAGAAATACTAAGTGGAGCAGGGAAAACCTTTTCAACAAGTAGTGCTGGCAGAACTGGTTAGCCACTTGCAAAAAAAACAAACATAGACCCCCAGTTAACATCATGTACGAAGGTAAAATCCAAATGGATTAAAGACCTTGATATCAGACCTGATACCATAAGGCATATAGAACAATACGTCGGTAAAACACTCCATGACATTGAGACTAAAGGCATCTTCAAGGAAGAAATTGCACTTTCCAAACAAGTGGAAGCAGAGATCAACAGATGGGAATACATTAAACTGAGAAGCTTCTGCACCTCAAAAGAAATAGTGCCCAGGATACAAGAGTCACCCACTGAGTGGGAGAAACTATTCACCCAACACCCTTCAGATAACAGGCTAATATCCAAAATATACACGGCACTGACAGAACTTTACAAGAAAAAACATCTAATCCCATAAAAAAAATAGGGAAAAGAAATGAACAGACACTTAGATAAAAAGAAATACAAATGGCCAAAAGGCACATGAAAAAATGCCCCTCGTCACTAATCATCAGGGAGATGCAAATCAAAACAACGATGAGATACCACCTCACACCACAGAGAATGGCACACATCACAAAAAATGAGAACTATCAGTGCTGGTGGGGATATTGAGAGAAAGGAACTCTTTTTTTTTTTCTTTAAATTCTTAGTTGTAAATTCCTATTTTTGTTGCATCAGATATTACATGTAATTTTCTTTCTTTTTTTTTTTTTTAAATATGGAACGCTTCACGAATTTGCGTGTCATCCTTGCGCAGGGGCCATGCTAATCTTCTCTGTATCGTTCCAATTTTAGTATATGTGCTGCAGAAGCAAGCACTTCTTTCTTTTTTTTTTACATTTTTTTAATTTTATTTTAATTATGACAACAAAGATGCAAAGAAAGAGGACAGGGTAAAGTTACAGTGGAAGCCCAATCACCCATAAACAGAATTCTCGGTAGTCCCATCGATGATATCCCAGCCTTGAACTTTCAGCCAAAGAACATTAAGAAAAACAAAACTGAACCCATGTACAATACAATTACTTTGTCCCTCAAATCCCCAGTTGTAGTACATACTAATTCTTAGCAGCACACAATATAATCTAAAGACATTAGACTTATGTAACTCCTTAAACATTGAGGGCAAGGTACATTTCTCTAGTTCCATGCACATGCTTACTAGTTTAAGTTAACCTCAAAAGTTTTAGTGGGTTGTTTTTCTTAAGGATTGGAGTCAAGGGAACATAGTAAAAAAACGGTATTAAAGTGGCATTTGTTTGCATAGGCCCACCAAAACATAAGAGACATGGAAAGACAAATTATGGTCTAAATACAAGGAGACCCTACCCCTGAAGTTTCCTGACACAGGACTGACTCTAGGCTCCAGGCAAACTAGTTTGTCCAATTCAAGTCATCGTCTGTAGTGGCAATACACCTCCATTCCTCACATAGTCTCTGTTGTTGGTATCATGCTTCTGTATTAAAGATCCTGGAGTCTGCATATCCCATATTGCAGTCAGGATGGTGCGGAGCATCCTCTTGTTTCCCCTCACACTTAAGGGGCACTAGAGAGAACCATGTCCTGTAGAGCAGGTCATTGTTGTTGTCAAGTGTTCTCAGTGTAAACAGAAGTCTCTTTTTAGGAGGTCGATCTCAGACTCTTGGTAGTGACTTTCCTGGTAGAGGACTGCTTCCAGCTGTTGCTATATAAGACCTTGGATGTTTCGTAGATAGCTTGCCTGGTTCTGGCGTGAATGGAGGATGCCCATTCTTCTGAGGCCTGTGCCAGGTCATTATATCAATGTTCAGGGTGTAAGGTACATTGTACTGAGATTTATTAGATAAGAACTTATCTGTATGTATGGTGTTTTTCCATTTTAATGTGTCTATGCAAACAAGGATCAATGCCATGAAGCATTAATGGTGCATCTGGAAGCATTAGGAACAAGACCAGCAATTTCCATGACATAGTTCAATCATAGGCATCAAACTGAGGGACAGTTCCAACAACAATCCTTACTGAACAGCTTACAAAGAAAAGACAAGATGAAAGTGGATAGAAACATCATGGTAGAAGAATATATAGAGAGTTATATCAGTTAAAGAAAATACCCATAAAATATACAAAAGATATATGAGTTCAATATGTGTTCAATTTGTGTCCTTCTAAATAGTTCTAGGATTTGTTAGATCTACTGTATGTCTTAGGTCAGAGATTAGAACTGTGTGTTACTGAAGTTAAGAAGGGTAAATCTGAGGTACTGATGGTTGGGAGGAGCATATGTTCGGTTTGCAAAATGTAGACTGGTATGAAATTGCCAGTGACAGCCTGAGTATAGCTGAGCAGCTATCTGCCACCCACCAGATCAAACTCCACCCCCTCAGCCCCACCCTAGGCCAGTCTCCGGACAGACCCGGCCTGGGAGTGGGGAAAACCCAGGGTGCCTCGTCAACTCCTTCCAGGAACCCACCTGGAGATCCTGAGGAATGGGGGAGAGGGGGGTCAGGTGACCCAGGTCCGGGCCCCCCTACCCTGGGCCGGGCCAACAGGCCGCTGGCACATGCGGAGGCCTGCCAACTGCCCACCCGTGCCGGCTAAAAATCCTGCTCCAGCGAGAAAGGAACTCTTATCCATTGCTGGTGTTAATGCCGTCTAGTTCAACCCCTATGAAAGCGATATGAAGATTCCTCCAAAATCTGGAAATTGAGTACCCATTCGACCCAGCTATTCCACTCTTAGGGATATACCCTAAGAACACAAGAATACAATACAAAAACCCCTTCCTCACACCTATATTTATTGCAGCACTATTCACAATAGCCAGGCTCTGGAAACAACCAAGATGCCCTTCAACAGACGAATGGCTAAAGAAACTGTGGTACATATACACAATGGAATATTATGCAGCTGTCAGGAGAGATGAAGTCATGACATTTTCCTATACATGGATGTATATGGAATCTATCATGCTGAGTGAAATAAGTCAGAGGGAGAGAGAGATGCAGAATAGTCTCACTCATCTATGGGTTTTAAGAAAAATAAAAGTCATTTTTGTAACAATCCTCAGAGACAATAAGAGGAGAACTGGAACACCAGCTCACTTCATGAAGCTCACCACAAAGAGTGGTAAGTGCAGCTATAGAAATAACTACACAGAGAACTACCATAATCATGTGAATAAATGAGGGAACTGGAAAGCCTGTCTGGAGTACAGGTGGGGGTGGGGTGGAATGAATGGAGATTTGGGACATTGGCGGTGGGAATGTTGCACTGGTGAAGAGGGTGTTCTTTACATGACTGAAATCTAATCACAATAATTTATGTAATCAAGATGTTTAAATAAAGAAAAAAATGGGGAAAAAAGCATAATTAAAATATTAAATATCCCAGTATATAAAATGTGAATAAAAGGCTATATGCAAGTGTGATATGAACCTAAACAATATAATATATACTATAAATAAAAGTCAAATACTATACTCTATATAAATATGAGTCCATCTAATTTTATGAGTTGTATAGAACTGATATTAGAGAAAATATTAGCAATTATTTATGAAATGATATATTTGTTTTGATATCAAATTAAATTAGAACAAAAACCACAATAATAGAATAATATGTCTGACATGGTTTTCCTTTAGGAGATACTGAGGTTTTAGATTTTTACTAAGTCTCTTGGAAGCTTTAGGGTTCTTATGATGCCTGGAGTCAATTTTGAGCAACTTTTGCAATTTACTACAGGGAATCTTAATTCAAATTCAACAAAACACTGAAAAAGAGAATGCTTTAAGGGCAATTAGGTTTCTCTAAGGATATCAGTCTTATATCCCTTTGGATAGAAGGAATATGTAAATAATATATATTTGTAGTACTGCAATGTATTAAACAGTATTAAAAATTGTAAGTAAAATGTGTAATACATTTTTCCTAATAGAACTAAGACTGTTTCTGAAGAGAAAATAACGATGTGTGGCTGCTAAATTATAAAGTTTTATTTAAAATTTATTTTATTTAAAATTATTAAAAATTTAAAATTTTTCAATGATCTGTGACTTTATGACTTGACAAAAAGTAAATTATTTTGACTTTAGAATTTTAATAATGACCTCATCTATAATGAACCATTCATTTATTAATATATGTTATAAATATTTAGTTATTGTCTTTTATGTAGCAGGTACTTTCCTAGCTGTGGCATATATGTGGTGAACAAAAAATAAATAAAGTTTCTGTGCCTTGCCTTCCTTGATTTATAATTTTTTTTTGGTTTTTGGGCCACCCCCATTAACACTCAGGGGTTACTGCTGGCTATGGGCTCAAAAGTCGCTCCTGGCTTGGGGGACCATATGGGACACCGGGGGATCGAACCGCGGTCCGTCCTAGGCTAGTGCTGGCAAGGCAGACACCTTACCTCTAGCACCACCGCACTGGCCCCTCCTTCTTTTATTTGTTTGCAAAAAATTTATAGATTATAAACTTACTGTTGCATGGTGTTAAATACATTGTCTTTAGAAAGACAAATTTAATTTGTATATTTAGGTATTTTCAGGGTGATGCATTTATTACAAAGTTTTCATGTCTTTCATTGTTCTTTGAGGCATTTATGTTTATTTATTAGAATGAATTCATTAATAACATGCAATAAGATCATGTTAAAAATTTATGATTTAGGATAATTTAATTAAAAAGTTTTTATCTTAAAAATAAAAATATTTTAAAAGATAATATGTTTTATAATTAAAAATTAAAACTTATCATTTTTATTATTTTATTAATTTACAATTTAAAAATTTGGCTTAGAAAATGTATCTTTGATGTTTGTTTCATACTTTGAATTATGTTTGCACCACTTGAAGATTTCCTTGCTTCACTTTGTATATTTGTCTTTTTGATAAGATGAATTTATAAATATCTCAGGACATACAACTTTATTCCATTGATTTGGCTTTTTATCTTTATTCCAATACATTGCTGTTTCAAGTATGACTTCTATATTACAGTACAATTTGAATTTGGGTTCATTGATGCCTCCCATTTTCATTTTCCTAAAGGAATGGGATGGGAAAATAGGGTGTGAGTGATGGTAGTGGTGTTATTATCCCATATGAATTTTAGAAGTGTTTAATCTATTTTTTGAAAAATGTCATGGGAATTCTGGTAGGTACCGCATTAAATCTATACAGTGCCTTTTAGGGAGCATTGCCATTGATATTATTAATTCTCTTAATCCATGAGCAAGAAATATGTGTTTACATTTCTTAATTTCTTCTTATTTCTTGAAGAGTATTTTGTAATTTTCTTTGTAAAGCTATTTAGTTAAGCTCATTCTCAGGTACTTATTTTCTGCGGTACAATTGTGAATGGGATTTCTTTTATCTCTCTCTTTTCTCTTTCATTTTTTGCATATTGAAAAGCTATGGACTTTCATGTATTAATTTCATAGTTTGCCACACTACTATATAAATTATTTTTTGAGGAGCTTTTTTTTTATTTTTTAGAATTTTCCAAGCACAGTAACATTGATTTCACAAATAAGACCTTGACTTTTTTCTTTCTTTTCTCAATGCCCTTACTATCAAAGTACTTAAAATATCAAAATAGTGACCAAAGTGATAACACAGCAGATAGGGTGTTTGTCTTGCACTGAACAGGGTTTTGTCCCCAGCATCCCAGATGTTTCTCTGAGTCTGCCAAGATTGATTTCTGATCACAGAGCCAGGAGTTACCCCTAAGTGCCACAGGTTGTGACCAGAAAATAAAAATAAAAATATTTGAATATAAGAATATATAAATTATAAAAACATTTTAATAATATAAATGTCTACCCTTAATAGCAAAATATTCAAAGAATAAAAATATGACTACATTAAGTTAGAAGCTTCTGCACCTCAGAGGAAATGATGACTAGGATACAAAGACAGCCCACAATCTGGAAGGAATTGCATACCCACCAATAATCTAATAAGGGGCCAATATAAAAAGAAATACATAAAGTTTCTGGTAGAACTTTGCATGAAAAAAATTTCCAAACCAAAGAGTGAAAATAAGATATAAACAGAATCATCCTTAAAAAGAATCAAAAATGAATAAATGTTTTGCATCATTAATCAGGGTTGTGTAAAGCAAAACAATAAAATATCATCTCACACCATAGAGAGTGACACACTTAAAAAATAACAAGAAATCAGCAGTGCTGTCATGAATGCAGAGAGAAAGGGACCCTCAATCACCGCTAGTGGGAAATGTCAACTCTAGTAGCCTCTCTGGAAAATAATAATAGACATTTCTAAAAAATCTAGTAATTGAATTTTTATTTGATCCTTAAATTTCACTCCTTAGAATATACCCCAAGGTCCTACCAAAATTGAGAAGAGACATATGCACCTCTATGTTCTTCCCAGCATGTCCAGAGTAGCCAAAATCTGGAAGCAACCAGGTGCCTAAGAAGATGACTAGATAAAAACACTATGATACAAATGCACAATGAAATTATTCAGCCATAAGAAAAGGTAAAGTCATGCAATTTGCTATTACATGGAGGGACCTGAATAGTATAAAGATGAAGTTAGTCAGAGATAGACTGACAAAGAGTGATATATTTCATATGCAACATATAAAGAAACTTAATGGTGGAATAATAAATACGTAAAGACAACAGAGGCAAAGAATATGAGAGTTGGTATTTAGTAAGAAACATGCCACTTGAGAAAATTAGGGGATAGAACAGGGAAGATACGATAGCTATAGTGGAGGTAAGTTTTTGACCAGTAGAAAAAGAAGATGGTATAAAGGTTCTAAACTGTGGTACATCTACACAATGGAATACTATGCAGCTGTTAGGAAAAATAAAGTAACGAAATTTGCCTAGAAATGGATGAACATGAATACTATCATGCTGAATGAGTTAGAGGGAGAGATATAAACACAGAAGTCTCACTCATCTGGGGATTTAAGAAAAGCAAAAGATAGAGGCAATAGAGATGAGAGCTGGAAGGAACAGCCCATGATGAAGCTTACAACAAAGAGTAGTGAGTGCAGTTAGAGAAATAACTACACTAACAACTACTGTGACAATGAGAGTGAGAGAGCAAGAAATAGAAGGCCTGTCCCGTAGACAGGCAGGTGGTGGAAGAGGAGTGAGATGGAACATCGGTGGCTGAAAAAGTTAGACTGGTGTAAGGATTTGTAAATTCGCTATCTGAAATCCAACTACAAACATTTTTGTTACATTGATGCCTAAATAAAGAAATTATTTAATAAAAATTAGTAACATAGACAAGAAGGAAGAAATTAAGAAAGTGAAGTAATGGGGGAACAGAGGTCTGGGTATAAGTTATATGGGAAACAAGAAGAGTGATACAGCTGTACTTCTAAAGCACAGACTGAGCAACACTGAGAATATGAGCTCTAAGCTGAAATCACAAAATTTTAATGTGCCTATTCAGTGGCAGGTGGGGAGTTGGAGAGTAAGGAATGATGAAGTATGGGAGCACTGGTGATGGAATTTAATACTGATGGTGGGATTGGTGTTGAAATATTATATGTCTAATATACAAGAAAATTTTTTTAAAACTTAGATAAATTTTCCTTTATTTCTAGTAAAATAGTCTCTTTATACTCATATTGCTATAATTTGGGGGGGAGGTTGGGGGCCACACCCAGTGACGCTCAGGGGTTACTCCTGGCTATGCGCTCATAAATCACTCTTGGCTTGGGGGACCATATGGGACACCAGGGATCGAACCCAGGACCGTACTGGGTTAGCCCCGTGCAAGGAAATGCCCTACTTCTGTGCTATCGCTCTGGCTCTGGCTGTGATACAAAACTTTTTTTTTAATCTTAATCTGGGACAACTACTTTCTCCAGGAATTTTTATTTTGTTTGTTCAAAGTAGTATTAAAACTACATTCTACTCAATGTTCATACGACTGTTTGGTCTTGGTGCCCTCCATTATTTCCCCCTCAATTTGAGAGGTAAAACAAGATGGTTCAAGTTAGTATTTCTGTTTGAAGGTAAGAGGGAAAAAAAAAGAAGAAGAAGAGACAAGAAATAAAAGTGGGGGCAAAAATTCAAACAAGCAAAAAAACGGGAGGGGTCCTTCTAGAGACTATAAATCTCATTTTAAGAAAGGAAAGGTAAAAAGGAAAGAAAACCTAAAAATAATACAAGAAAAAGCAAACCCAAAATAAAACAAAACAAAAACAAACAAACAAAAACCTGAGAAGCACCACAGCAATACTGACAACAACAGAACACTAACCAAGGTCCCAAAATAGAGATGAATCAAAGCATGGGTAAAAAAAAAATAATAGAAAAAGGGCAAAGAAAATAGAATGAAAAGGAAAAAAAAAAAAAACACGAAAAAAACACAGGCAACAACCTTTACAAAAAATTTTAAAAAAATTAAATTTGTGCTAATTTTTATAGACACAGTAAAAATTGGGGAGATTAGAAAGCCTAAGATATACAGGGTTCCTCCACCCTTGAAGTATACTTGAACACCAAATCCAAAGCCAACTACAACAGAAATGATACCCAATCTACAACAGGCTAGACACAAAAGGGACCACTTGTACTAGCTGCCAGGGAGTCAAAGGAGGGGCAATATGGGATGTAAGCTGGGAACAGGGGTGGAGGGAGGACAACATTGGTGGTGGGAGTGCCCTTGATTCAATGTCACTATGTACCTGAAATACTACTGTGAATAATTTGTAATCCACTTTGATCAAAATAAAAATTATTAATAAAAAAATCCTCCACATCACTAATCATCAGGGAGATGCAAATCAAAACAACTATGAGGTACCACCTAACACCACAGAGAATGGCACACATCACAAAGAATGAGAATAAACAGTGTTGGTGGGGATGTGGAGAGAAAGGAACTCTTATCCACTGCTGGTGGGAATGCCATCTAGTTCAACCTTTATAGAAAACGATATGGAGATTCCTCCAAAAACTGGAAATCGAGCTCCCATATGATCCAGCTATACCACTCCTAGGAATATACCCTAGGAACACAAAAATACAATACAAAAACCCCTTCCTTACACCTATATTCATTGCAGTACTATTTACCATAGCAAGACTCTGAAAACAACCAAGAAGTCTTTCAACAGATGAATGGCTAAAGAAACTGTGGTACATATACACAATGGAATATTATGCAGCCATCAGGAGAGATGAAGTCATGAAATTTTTCTATACATGGATGTACATGGAATCTATTATGCTGAGTGAAATAAGTCAAAGAGAGAGAGAGAGAGAAAAACGCAGAATGGTCTCAGTCATCTATGGGTTTTAAGAAAAGTAAAAGACATTCTTGCAATAATTTTCAGAGACAAAAGAGAGGAGGGCTGGAAGTTATAGCCTACTTCATGAACCTCACCACAGAGTGAAGAGTTTAGTTAGAGAAATAACTACATAGAGAACTAAACTAACAATGTGAATATATGAGGGAAATAGAAAGCCTGTCTAGATTACAGGAGGGGGTGGTGTGGGGAGGAGGGATATTTGGGACATTGGTGATGGAAATGTGGCACTGGTGATGGGGGGTGTTCTTTCATAACTAAAACCCAACCACAATCATGTTCGTAATCAAGGTGTTTAAATAAAATTTTATTTAAAAAAAGACAAAAAATTTTAGTGGGCAAAACTAAAAACACTTTTTGTTTACAATTTTAAGAAATTAATAAATTTGTATATAATTTATAATTAAGATTTAAAGGACAAATTTGTAGCTTCTATGAACTTTTTATTCTTAGTCACAGAATTAGACAATATAGAACTTTCTAACTGAAGCACTATATTTTAATCAACCAATGATAACTCTGTATTAGAAGCAGAGATAAAATCTAATTCTTGAAGTGCCTATAGTTCTATTTTATTGTACACAATTAGCTATCTCAATGCTCTCAATATAAAATACTATTTCCAAAACACCACTGTACTTTATTTAATATTTTATGAGAAGACTCAGCAATTAAACATGGTTAGACTATCTTTAATCTTTATTCTACAAAAATAAGTATTTTTCTTAGTGTCATTAACGTCTTTGGTTCACAATGGCCAAGCAAAACTTTTATAAAGATGACAGAATTTCTGCTAATTATCTTTCAAAGAAATTAATGAATAGGCTTTCAAAAATTTATCATTAATTTTCTTTTGTATAATTGCCATTGTAATGTACTAAAAGGGAGAGACAAAACGAGAGGGAATCTTTCATCATATCCTATTGTCCTTTTATTCATGACATAGTCATAATATAAATTATTTTAATGCGAAATTTAATTTAAGGAAATGAAATTTGCAATGATGACAAATGCATGATTTTAACTCTAAGATAAAATTCAACAAAAACTTTTATTCAAGTGTGAATAAAACTGTCTTGTATGATAACACTATGGAAAACTAGTGGCATTACTTTTGTTAGAAAAGTGTAGCAGTTATCTGAGGGCCAGAGTGAAAGCACAGCGGTAGGGCATTTGCCTTGCATGCTGTAGATCTGAAATGGACCCAGGTTCAATCACTGGCATCCAGATGGTCCCTGAACCTGCCAGGAATGATTTCTAAGTGTAGAGCCAGGAGTAAACCCTGAGCACTGCTGGGTGTGGCCAAAAAACCAAAACAGAAAAGTTTGTAAAATTATCCATAGTCAACCTATAAAAAATATTTTCAAATGTATAAAAATATACATTTTGTAGGATTAACATTACATTAATAACTATCTTGCATATAATATGTTTGTAGGTGTATATATAATTTATTGATATATATTGATTGGTTATATAAAATACTTTTTTAAACTCCAAAATTTTATCTATGATGTGGAGACATTATTTCTGGGAAGATGAGAAAGATGACTGAAATTCAGAATATAATTTTCTTGCTAATGTATCTAGTTATTCTCAACCAGTGGGAACCTTAAAAGCATGGAATCAAATATACAGACAATGATGTGTTAATTCACTGGGAATTAAAGAAAAGACCAAATGACAAAGGGTAATGCAAATATTCTCTAGCCACAATGGTGATGAAATGATTTCTAAAATTTTGAATTACCAAAAGTAATAATGTCTACATCATAGGGAAGGAAGACATTTCAGTTAATTTTATTCACTAAGAAATGTGACATCACTGAAACATATTCTGTACTGATTAAATTGATCTCTGAATTAACCATAAATGGTCTATGCTTTCAATGTGTAATATAGTTTATTCATCTGTCTAAAGATAAACGAGCTTACTAGAGTGTCAATATATTGACATAAAGTGACATAATATTTACCAAAATTATTATCATTCCTCTATGAATTGAACTGTATATTGGATACTCTAATAAATGTTTAAGAAGGCAGTTGAATATATGAGTTTTAATTTGTTGATCAATTTTGTAGATGTTAACTATAGATATTAATATAGGAATAACTGATAAGCTGATGGTTTTTCAATTTGTAAAAATATGATATTATGAAGAAAAAATGTTATAAACTAATCAAAAGAAATCAATAAATGTAGCAAAGAAGATGAATAAAAGATTCATGAGGAAAAATGATGTAGACGTAGAAAAAGTCATTTTTGTTTTTTTCAAATCCCGGCATCCCATATGGTCCCCCGCGTCTGCCAGGAGAGAAAAAGTCTTATTCCAATTTCTGAATGCTAGAGAAAGGAGAGTCCTTGACTTTCACATTAGGGGACCTGAGTTTGATACCTTGTGCCCAATATGGTTCCCTGAACTTCCACAGGAGCGCTTCTCTCAGCACAGTGCCAGGGTAAGCCCTGAGTAGTGCTGGCTTTGGCCAAAGATGAGACAAAAATAAGAGAAAACTCGAAAAGTTTAATCCAAAAGTGTTCTAATACTAAAAGTATAGAGCAAAGAGGAGAGACTAAATGAAAGGATTCTTGAGTAAAAATCATGGAGAAATTATTTCAGTAAAGTGTGGTGTTGGGAAGCCAAATTGGAGGATGTATTAACTTCACCAAACATTATGATAGATCAAGATAAATTTCAGAATAGCTCAAGTAATGAACATTGTTTACCAAGACAATTCAAATTTCATAGTTATAAAAAATAAAACACAGTGTGAGTAAATAAGATGAGGATAGTAATTAGAAATAATATTAAGAAGTTTACAAGTTTATTTAGATATATGCCACTTTTTAAGATAAAAATCTGTAGCACGCCTCAAAATTTTCATTTTTATCTGATTAACTAGAAAATTTTCCTCCTCAAGATACATCCAAGGCAACTATTGCTCCCAAGTTATGACTCACTTTGAGAAACTCCATGGCAAGCAAAAACAAACAATACAGTAGTCTATTAAAATGGTATTTGTAATCGTGTTTTGTTCACTTTTTTATTAATTCTGCTCTTCATGTTTTGTTGCTGCTGTTATTCCTATGACTTACAGTCACACACACATTTGGTCAAAAAGCTCATTGAAGTACTAACATTTTAGTTGCAGTGCTACTATTCCTTGCTAATATGACAAACCTTTGCTAAGGATTACAAAACTCAGATTACCAAAGTAGGATTAAAAGGTGATAATGAAGAGTTGGGCAAAGGTTACATAGAGACATAGAGACAGTTGGGGAGGGTCTTGCACATTGATGTTGGAGGTTGCAATAATTTTTTACACAAAAAAACATAAATATCAACATAATTATAACCATGCTACTTAAACTATGATAAGATCATTATTAATACAGGAGAAATATAACATGCTTTTGTGGTGATGGAAATTATGCAGCTAAGAAGAAATAAGACATTTATCATTGCAATTGTATCATATTCATAAGTATCACATAAACTCTAATTGTTATTTTAATTGTTTAAGTGAAATACATGAGATAATTTGTGCTTATTATTTTTTTGACTTATTCCTCAATGTGGTATAGCTGGATTATATGGGAGCACAATTTCCAGTTATTTTGAGGAATATCCATATTGTTTTCCATACAGGCTGAACTAGATGGCATTCCAACCAGCAATGAATGAAAATTCCTTTCTTCCCACATCCCTGCCAGCACTGATTGTTCTTGTTCTTTGTAATGTGTGCGTCTCTGTTTCATAAAATGGTACCTCGTTGTTGTTTTGATTTGCATCTCCCTGATTAGTGATGTGGAATATTTTTTCAGGTGTCTTTTGGCCATTTGTAAGAAGATGGGTGGCATAACTTTCCCCCAACTTTAAATTGTACTACTAAGTCTTTAAAGCAGCATGGTATTTGAATAAAGACATAGAATAAATAATGATCAGTGGAATAGACTTCAGTATTCAGAAAATGTTCCCCAGATGTACAATCAACTAATCTTTGATAAAGGGGCAAGAAAGGCAGAATGCAGCAAGGAAAGCCTCTTCAACAAGTGGTCCTGAACAACTGGTCAGCCACATGCAAAAAAGCAAACTCGGACCTCCATCTAATACCATGCACAAAGGTCAAATCCAAATGGATTAAAGGCCTTGATATGAGACCCAAAACTATAAGGTATATAGAAGATCACATAGGTGAAACACTCCATGACATTGAAATTAAAGACATCTTCAAGGAGAAAATCGCACTGTTCAAACAAGTGGAAGCGAAGATAAAGAGATGGGACTATATTAAGCTGAGATGTTTCTGCACCTCAAAGGCCACCCACGAAATGAGAGGAACTATTCACCCAATATCCATCAGATAAGGGGCTAATATCTAAGATATACAAGGTACTGACAGAACTTAACAAGAAAATAAAATCTAACCCTATCAAAAACTAGGGAGAAGAAATGAGTATGCTTATCTCTTTTTTTTGGGGGGGGGCACGCATGGTGATGCTCTGGGGCCACTCCCAGCTATGCGCTCAGAAATAGCTCCTGGCTTGGGGGACCATATGAGACACCAGGGGAATCTAATCACGGTCTCTTCTAGGCTAGCTCGGGCAAGGCAGATGCCTTACAGCTTGCACCACCACTCCAGTTCCGAATATGCTTATCTTTAAATGCTTTCTCATTCCCCGCTTTTGCTTATTTGGAAACTGTTTGTTTGCATAAGCTTGCTGCTTTGTGTATTATAAATTGATACAATGCTAGTTGGCCTATTTTAAATGCTTTCATATCTTAGAGCAAGAGAGATAGTATAACGGGTAGAGCATTTGCCTTACGTGTGGCCAAACTGGATTTGATTCCCAGCATCCTATATGTTCTCCTAGCCTGTCATGAGTAATCCTTTAGCACAGAACCAGAAGCCCTGAGTACCATCAGGTGTGGCCACAAAATCAAAACTAACAAATAAATAAGTATTTTTATCATATCATTTTTGAAATACCTTTTAAAAATTTTGTGATTTTTATATATTAAATTAGCCATTTTTTGATGAGTAGATAAATATTTCTAGATGATTCTAGGGATTGGATCAAGGTAATTTTTATTTGATGGTGTTAAAAATATTCAGACAACTTAAATAGTTTATTTAAAGAAAATATTTATATTATTCATTTCCTAGGGCTAGAGGAAAGGTGAATTGGAGAGTTGAAGTATAAAGGATATGAAATTTTAGCTATATTATATGATTAACTTCTAGATCAACAACAATCAAAAAAACATTGTTTCTGTTACTAGTAATAGAAAGTGGCACACTTAAATGTACTTTGCCCTCAATGTTTAAGGAGTTACATAAGTCTAATGTCTTTAGATTATATTGTGTGCTGCTAAGAAATAGTATGTACTACAACTGGGATTTGAGGGACAAAGTAATTGTATTGTACATGGGTTCAGTTTTGTTTTTCTTAATGTTCTTTGGCTGAAAGTTCAAGGCTGGGATATCATCGATGGGACTACCGAGAATTCTGTTTATGGGTGATTGGGCTTCCACTGTAACTTTACCCTGTCCTCTTTCTTTGCATCTTTGATGTCATAATTAAAATAATAATAATAAAAAAAGAAAGTGGCACACCTAAACAGAGTGAACTTAATTGCTCTTCTAACAAAAACAAACTCCAGTCTTATATTTAGTGTAAAGTCCTATCTTTAAAATTTAGTGCTTTAGTTATGAAATTTATGTGTTTTGCACTACAAAATTGTAATTTTCACTTTATACTTGTGTTTCTCATTTAAGGCATTTTATATATGATCATTCTCCTGAGAACCACTAACTGAATACTAGCTCTCATTTGCCTAAAACATTATTTTTAAGATTTCTTTCCTATTCTATTAAGATTCTACTTTTATCAGTTTTCTCTGTAGTGAGGCTCTCTTCTTTGTGATAAGATTATTTATTCTTATGTGCATTTTATTTTATTTAGAATTTTTTTATAAATAATACCTTTATGTAAGCACCACTATTACAAACATATTTGTTGTTGGGTTTCAGTTATTAAAAAAAAACCAGCCCCTTCACCAGTGCAACCTTCCCACCACCAATGCCCTCTATCTCCCTCGTCCTCTACCATGTATTTTAAACTTTTTTAATGAGTTTCATAATAATTACCAAGTGGCATAATTTTAGAAAACATATAATCACATGCAAGAGACATTCATAAAAACTGTATAAAGAGAAAATACCTTTATTTCAAAAGGTGCATAGAATAGCCTATTTTTATTGCTATGATTGTTCTTTGTTTTTCTTACACCCAGCAGTGATTATTACTTACTTTCTCTGCACAGGGACCACTTCTGTAGGTATTTTGGAATTTGAGAGATCATTCAATAAGCTAGAGTATTTTGCTTTACATTCACAAGCCTTGGTTTTATTCCTTGATCTTACATACTACCCCAAACACCAATAATGCTCTGAACCAGAGGTACCATCTGAGCACTCGTAGGTGCCTTACTACAGAATAGTAGTGCCTCTTACAAAAAGTAAGGTTGTAGTTTTACTACCTTACTTTTACAAATATAATGAAAGAGAAAGAAGAGAAAGGGATACAAAGACAGAGAAATAGTCTATTTTCTCTCCACTCTTAACACATGACATATCAACTCTTATAAATTATAGTATCAAAAACTATTGCAAGTTAATAACTAAAATATTATATTATATGTAGTTAACATACTTTAAACAAGTTTTTCAGAAAATAATATTCAAATGATCAAAAGTATAAAAATATTTAAACTTCACTGTCATTAGGAATTATATAAATATAAATTAACAGCACATATCACATACCTAACAAAGAAGCTTTTAGAATCTCCATTGATAGTGTTGACTAAAACATGGGGGCAAATAATTATCACATCTTGCTAGTAGAAATTTAATAAATGCATTGAAATTAATGCATTTTAAAACTGTATTAAAATTGTGGAAGTAGCAAGAAAGCTGGTAATAAGCTTAACCAGTGATTAATTTATAAATATACATATATAATCAACAAAAACCATTCATTTGCTCATAAAAATATTTAATAAATCATAGCAACTCTATATCTAATAGCCTGCAAAATAGAAACCACAACACTATACACCAATGATTAAATTAACATGAATAAAGTATATCATAGTGTATAAATACAGTTGAATAGAGCAATTAATCATTTTAATAGATATTATAATGTGAAGAAACTTTTTTAAATGTTATCCAAAAGAAAACATATTACTCTATGAGCCTATTTACATGAATTTAAAGATAATAACATTAATCTATAATGATTGAAGTTAGAATAGAATAAGTTGTTACAGGAGCAACAGTGACTAAGCAGAGCAATGATGTTCTAGTCTTTGGTCTTAGAATTGTTTGTTTTAACTTAAGGCAGTGATCTGTACATTTATAACTGTAAATATATTTCAACAAAACAATTGCTGAAAATGCACAAAAAAGGGCTAGAGAGGTGGCGCTAGAGGTAAGGTGTCTGCCTTGCATGCCCTAGCCCAGGAGAGTCCCGGATTCGATCCTCCAGTGTCCCATATGGTCCTGTAAGCCAGGGGCGATTTCTGAGCGCATAGCCAGGAGTAACCCCTGAGCGTCAAATGGTGTGGCCACTACAACACAAAACAAAACACACAAAAATATGCATGAAAAGAAGATATGTAACTAGTTATTCAAGGAAGAGTTAAAGTCATTAGACTAATAATTTAGTAAAAGCTATTTTCTGTGTTAATGTAGTAGAATGGATTTTCTTTCCTACTCTATTCAGATTCCACTTTTAGCTACCATGTCTTGGAATAACTGGAAATGATGTAATTGCATTTTTATTTTGAGCATACCCTTTTGGATGCTTGCAGAATCCACTCTTGGGAAATGTTTATTGTAGAGGTCATATCTTCATTACTTTGGGCCAAGATCCATTGCACTTTTGGTATTATTTAATAAGAGTATTGCTTTTCTGTTGAGAAAGGTTGAGCATTGCTAATTAAATAGAATTAGACTCAATGTTGCCCCCATCTCTGCTGTCAAAATCTATTCTCTGCCCTAGAAAATACTCAGGAAACAGCAGCTAGTCTTCATGAACTTATTTTATTCAATTAAAATTAAATTACACAATTGAACTTTTTTCTTGTCTTTTCTATAGAACATTTTAGTTAATTGCTTAATTAAAACTGATGTCTGACATTTGTTTCTTTCTCTTTAGGAAATAAAGAAATTGGAATAAAGTAAAAGAAAACAAGCTCATTGCCACTTTCTAATTCATTATTTAACAGGAAGCTCTGGAAATAAATTTCTATTATCAAATAAAGAACAAGATTACATCTTCTCCATGAAAATATTTACAGAATGATACAAGCAGGTTAGTTATTAAGCTCATGTCAGATTCTAGTTTTCTAGAATCACAGTTAAAAAGCAATCATATTTAAAAAATACCTAACTTTTAATGCTTTAACATTTTTCCAGAAGAAGAACTTGCTTTTACTTTGGATCACCATCGTCATTCATGACCATTTTATACATGCAAATTAATCGACAGCACTGCATATCAGTATAGTCCAAAAATCTCTTTCATTATAAAATCTACCATTGTATAGCTTAATTGTTTTTCATTTCCACCTTGTTTTGATAATGTTGGCTTATTCAAGATTCACAAAATACTCTTAGACACTAACATTTTACCTTGTTATAAAAAAAATAAAAACTGAGCCATAGGGTTGTTAGCCTATATGTTAGTCATAGTATGGCTATTATGAGACTATTATTCATCTAAAATTTAATTTTCATTGTTTTAATTTTTGTTTAGGAGTTACATTCTTTTTTTTAATTTTGTATTTTTAATTATGAGAACAATGATGTAAAGAGGACAAGGTAAAGTTACAGTGGAAGGACAATCGCCCATAAACAGAGTTCTCAGAAGAATTCTCCTTGCTGATGCCTAAATATTGAACTTACAGTCAAAGAACATTAAGAAAAATAAGGTAGAACCCATGTACAATTACTTTGTCCACAAGTCCCCAGATTGTAGTACATTTAACATTTCTTAGCTGTACACAAAGCAATCTAAAGCCATGAGATATATGTGACTCCTTAAACATTGAAGGCATAGTATTTTTTTTTTTTTGGTTTTTGGGCCACACCCTGTGAGGCTCAGGGGTTACTCCTGGCTATGCGCTCAGAAGTTGCTCCTGGCTTCTTGGGGGACCATATGGGACGCCGGGGGATCGAACCGCGGTCCGTCCTAGGTTAGCGCAGGCAAGGCAGGCACCTTACCTCCAGCGCCACCGCCCGGCCCCGGCATAGTATTTTTTTTATATTTTCATGCAATGCATATTAAAGTTAACATCAAAAGTTTAAGAGGTTTTTTTTTTAAGGGTTAGAGTCAAAAGAGCACAGTATAAACAGTGTTAGAGTGGCAAATATTGTTTGCATAGGCCCACCAAAATATGGGGGACATGGAAAGGAAAAGCCTTGGTCTAAATAGAAGGAGACCCTACCCCTGAAGTTTCCTGGCACAAGACCAACTCTAGGCTCTAGGCAAACTAGTTTGTTCAATCCAAGTCATTGTCTGTAGTGCCAATACAGTTTTATTTTTCACGCAGTCTCTATTGTTGGCATCAGGTTTCTGTATTAAAGATCCTGAATTCTGCACGTCCTACATTGAAGTCAGGCTGGTGTGGAGTATCCTCTAGTTTCACCTCACAATTAAGGGGCAATACAGAAAGCCCTGTCCAGTAAGCAGGTCATTGCTATTATTAAGTCTTCTCAGTGTTAAGGGAAGTCTCTTTTGAGTAGGTCGATGTCAGAGCAGCGGTAGGGTCTTCCCTGGTAGAGGATTGCCTCCAGGTGATGTTATAGACAACCTTGGATGTTTTGTAGATGTCTTCCCTAGATCAGGGGTGAATGGAGAGTGCCCATTCTTCTGAGGCCTGTGCCAGGTCTTTATGTCAATGTTCAGGGTGTAAGGTCCCATTGCACTACAAGATTTGTATGTTCCCATCTCTATTAGATAAGAACTTATTTGTATGTATAGTATTTTCCCATTTTAATGTGCCTATGCAAACAAGAAATAAAGCCATGTGGCATTATCAGAGTATATGGAGGCATAAGAACACGTCCAACAATACCCATGACTTGGTTCAAACATAAGCATTAAACTGAGGGCACTTTCACCAAATTCCCTATTGAACAGTTCACAAAAAGAAGAAAAAGATTAAAAAAGGGGGGGGGGATCGTCACTATATAAGAAAATATTCAGTAAGAGTTATAGCCGTCAAAGAAAAGACACATAAAATGTTGAAAAGACATGTGTCATTTTTTATGCCTTTTGGAATAGTGTGGGGGGTGTTAACTCCAGGGCACCACTTTGGTCTGTGACTTAGGATTCTACAGTACTTAAGTTAAAAAGGGTTATTGTAAAGTAATGATGATAGGGGGTGAGAGAGTTAAAGAGAAAAATAAACTTTTGTAGGGGTGTGAGAAAGAGCAGAGTACAAAATGGACATTCTGTATACATAAAAACATAATTCAATGATAGTGAGTACTATTAATGTATTGTGCAGTTTTGAAAATATAGACTGGTAAGAGATTACCAGTGACTGCTTCAAAAAGCTGGGAGGCCAGAAGTTCAGAGCCCCACCCAGACCCTCCCTAAGGAGCCCAGTGGGGAATGGGGGAAAGCCTAGGGTACCTTCAAGCTCCGCCAAGGGACCGACCTTGCTGGCTTGCCCAGGCATGTGGCCCGGGGAAGCCCTAGAGATCTGAAGCAAGGCGGTAGAGGGGTGCTGGGGTCACCCAAGTCCTGCACCCCCCAGGCTTGGTTAAGAAGGCCTCTGGCATGGCGGAGGCCTGCCGAACCCCACGCTGCTAGAGCCTCCTGGCTCCCAGGAAGGAAAGAGATCCTTCAAGAAGCTGGGAGGCCGAAAGTTCAGAGCCCCACCCAGACCCTCCCTAAGAAGCCCAGTGGGGAATGGGGGAAAACCTAGGGTACCTTCAAGCTCCACCAAGGGACCCACCTTGCTAGGAGTTATATTCTTTACAACTGTATTGTGATGCTCAATAATGATCCATATTATTCAATATATATTTTTAATCTGACATTAGCTATGTTTCTGATAATTAATTCATATTTATTACAAAGATTGAACAGTGTATCTGATATGGTAGATGCTCAGTAAACATCACTGATTAAAACAGGTGTAGTCGTTGTCTTCATGGAATTTAAAAGCATTAATCAAAATAGGTTGTCACTATTTCATTGCATATATGCATATATAAAGTCATTATTTGTACAAATTAAATGTACTCAGTGCTACATAGTCATTATAACATAAGAAAACAATGAAAAAGACAAAAGTGATACAAATAAATGAATAGATATGCCAATAAATTAAGAGGCTCTGATATTAAAAATAATCATAAACAGTACTTTGTCATAAAATACACAAATTTAGTTAAATTTAGTCCTTTAAATTCAGGTTTCAGTTACAGCAGTATATTTTAATTGCACGAAGTACAAAATGGGCTATGGCCTCTTGAGTCCACAGATGCTACACAGCTAGTGAGTGTACATTATAACCAGTGACAATCCCCGTTACACTTTTCAAAGTGTGATATTAATTACTGCTTATCTAAAGTTAATGCATATACAATAAAGCCTGTATTGTGTTACTTCTTTACCTCACAGTGATAAACCTGCATGCAAGTATAGATAAATGAAAGAGGTAATTAAGCAACAGAGATAGACATGCAACAAGAAACAAAAACTGATTCTGACAGTGAAATTAAAATTAAATATAAATGGAATTAAAAAGGAAATAGATCATCGTGTCAAAAAAAAGTGATTCCATTTTAGAGACTCTAGGTATGAAGTCAAGGGAGCTTAACGAAGATGACTAACATAAATGAGAAAAATGAGTTTGTCATAAATGAAAAGTTGTCTCCGAGTAAAATACTCAGGAAAAAATAATCTTCATTTTGAGAACTCTAAGATACTTTTATGACATTAAAAATATATAGGATTAAACGTTTTGACTTCATCCAAACTCAGAAAGTAGCACTACAATTTGCAGAGATATGAGAAAGACTCGGCTTATAAAGTATGTTATGGGATAATATGCATCATTCAATGATGTTTTATATCCCTTTTACAATGAAATAAAAAACTTTTATTGAAATTATATCCAATTTACAGAATACTAATTATTGTAGTAAATTTGTCAGTTAACTGCAAATTGAGGGGCCAGAGAGATAACATGAAGGTAAGGCATTTGCCTTGCATGCAGAAGGTCAGTGGTTTGAATCCCAGCATCCCATATGGTCCCCTGAGCCTGCCAGGAGCTATTTCTGAGCATAGAGCCAGGAGTATCCCCTGAGCACTGCCAGGTGTGACACCCCCCCAAAAAGAACCCCTAAAAATTGATTAACAACAGTAATAAGGTTTTTATTTATATGTTCATTTGTTTGTTTATGGACTTCACAAGTAAATTCTTAGGATCTGTCCAGGTTCTGTACTCAGAGACCACTCTTTTTCATGTTCGAGGAGCATATGAGTTGTCAGAAATAGTGCTGAGACTGCTGATGCAAGGCAAGCAAATTACCTCGTATTTTTTTTTCTGGTCCAAGAATTAATATTTGAGAAAAATATATCAAAATTCATAGAAAAATTTGTTCATGCTTATTATTAAAGTGTATTATATTATATTATATATGCTTTGATACTAATTTTAAGAAGACTCCTAAAATAAAGCAAAAATGATCTGAATAAAGAAAAAAGTCAGTGATTTCTACTTCCCAACCAATTTCTTCCCTCACTTCCTCCACTGAGGAAATTATAGCTAAAACAATGAGTCTTTAGCTGTTTTCCTAAATTATAATTTTTCTTTTAATTTTTATGCTATAATAAATGAGATATTTTTCTATCTCAGTTTTGTTTCTGGTTCCAAAATTGCACAACCAATTTGATTTTGGATAAAATTATCTTTGTATTTATAATGAATAGGATACTACTTTTATTTTCTCTTTTTTGGGGGGTTAGGCCACACTGGGTGACGTTCAGGGGTTACTCCTGTCTATGCGCTCAGAAATTACTCCTGGCTATGTGCTCAAAAATCACTCCTGGCTTGGGAGATCATATGGGAAGCTAGAAGATCAAACTGCAGTCCGTCCTAGGCTAGCACAGACAAGGCAGATGCTTTACTGCTTGCACCACTACTCCAGCGCCTTATTTCCTCTTTCTTATGTGATAGATAATACTCTTGACTTAAACATTGAAATATACTGTCTTAAGAAACTAATATTTCTCCTGACAATTTTCAACTGCTAATTCTGACATTTACACTTTAACTTTTACATCAAGTTTAATAAAATATATTCAATTAGATCTGATATTATTTTTAAAATTTGTTGAATCTAAAATAGCTTTATTATTATTTTTATTATAATTTTTGTTTGTTTTTTCAGCCACTCCCAGCAGTGCTCAGAGGTTACTCTTGGCTCTGTGCTCATAAATTTCTCCTGGCAGGCTTGGAAGACCATATGGAATGCCAGGTATCGAACCTGGATCCATCCCATGTAGGCAGCATGCAAGGCAAATGCCCTATCACTGTGCTATCTCTCTGGTTTTATCTTTATTATTAGTATTTAAAACAAACCATTTTTCTAAACCACTATTTTTAAATATCATTAAATTAACGTTGAATTATTGAACTTTATAAGAATCAAATGTTTATCATTGATACAGCTATGTATAATACCTTAGACTCAACACTAAAAGTACAAATATACCCATCACTTTATATTTACTTTGCCCTCTTATTTCTTTATGGAAACTACTAATTCAGTCTTCTAGTTTGAAATTATTTTAATTTTCAAAAATCAGATTTGACCAAGATTTTTTAATTTTATTTATTTTCTTAGTTTTGGGCCACACCAGTTTGCTTAGTTAGTCACATGCAAGGCAAATGCCCTATCCACTGTGCTATTGTTCCATTCCCCAAATTTGACAAGTTTAAAAACATTTCAATAATGTAAAGCTGTTGCTCCATCTTTTGTTTTAATTCTTTCTGTAAAGAAATCAACTGTCATTCTTCTCTTTCTTTATCCACATGTATTGTTCTTTTTTTAACATGTTTTAAGCATTCATTTATTATAAAATTTTGCTTGCTTTGTCTTGATTTTTGAGCTTTTGTAATTTATCATCTTATAATTTTTTTGCATTATAGTTTTCATCCATGAAAACTTTAAGCCATTTCTTTTTTTTTTTTTTTTTGGTTTTTCAGGCCACATCCATTTGATGCTCAGGGGTTACTCCTGGCTAAGTGCTCAGAAATTGGCCCTAGCTTGGGGGACTCTATGGGACGCCAGGGGATCGAACCTCGGTCCTTCTTTGGCTAGCGCTTGCAAGGCAGACACCTTACCTCTAGTTCCACCTTCCCGCCCCCTAAGCCATTTCTTAAAAAAAATATATGTTCACTTTCAGTCTTATAGGGCCTCCAACACATAGAGTTAACTACTTGCAATTCGACCACATTTGACTGGTTCTCTGCATTGTATGTTGTTGTTATTATTTCCAGGACTAGGAACTGAAACCCAGACTCCAAATTGATGTTTTTAGTCTTTCTCTGTATTCTATTTAAGATAATTTCTATTACTAAAACTTAAAATAAAATCACTATTATGTAATCTGCAGTTATTTTTACTATAATCTGCAATTAATTCATACAGAATTTTTTCATCTCAGTTTTTATCTCTATGTTTAATTAATATATCAACATTTCATGTTCTATTTTGCTAATCTGAAATTATCTGTTATTTTTATATGTTATTAACAAAATAATTAGATATTTTGGTTCATTTTTTAGATTAGTCTCCTTAGTATAAATAATCTTTGATTGTATAACAAAAAATTTTACCTAATTTTACCTAATTTTCTTCATGTAATTATGGTTAGACATTATTTGGGAGATGGTTAAGTTACTTGAAGCAAGTTTGATTCATTTTTATTTACCTTTTAAGTGGGATCAGAATAAAGTTTAAGTTGAGATAAATATTCATCTTCCATAGTAAAAATAAAATTATTTATTTATATTTTATTAACTTGTCCTGAATTATAAACTGTTCTGCATAGATTGTTGCAAGCAAACATTTCTGGCCCCATGTGAATTCCAGTATTTTTATAAGTTCTACTTTTTAATATTCTCCTTTCCCACATCTCCCCTCATCCTAGGATAGATTTTTCACAGAATTGGAGGAATTATATTTGCTATTTCCGCGACTATCCCTGGCTTTTATTCAGGATAGGGATCAATCTTGGCAGTACTCAGGGACCATATACAGCTCCAGGGATAGTACTAGGGTTGGCAGCATGCAAGGCAAGAATCTTAACCCTGTCTCTCTGGTTCCTCAGATCAGTTTTTAACTGAATCATCCAGAAGTTCAGGGAAATTTTTGCTTTCCTCTACAGTGCAACAGACACCAAGTTGGAATAATCATACAACCTGTAGGAATTTAGCCCCATGACCCTTGGCTATAAGCCATATTTTCCTTTATAAGCTTTTATGAACTCATCAGTTAACAGACTTCTCTCTCTCTCCTCTCACACTCACTCACTCTTTTTCTCTCTTTTCTCCTCCTCTCTCTCTTTCTACTCTCTCTCTTGTCTCTCTCATTCTTTTTCTCTTTCTTAACCCATTCTGACCTTTTCACCCAGGGATTACATAACCCAACACAACTCAACTTGTTTATTTCAAGATTTCTGAAATTACAGTTCTTTATTCATGTTCCTGATGACTTGATATTTTGATAATTACTATTTTATTTATTCATGTTCCTGATGACTTGTGAATGACTTGATGTTTAATATTTTATTAATATTGAATACCTTTTTTAAGTTTTTACATGTATGGAAATAAATTTATTTCTATTATTGCTGGTCATTATTTGAATTTGCATGTACTGAGCACTGAATCTTTGTAAAATTAGTAATAAAATGCAATAGTAAACTAGTAAAGAGAGAATTAAAAAAAATATCTGTATTGAGCCCCAGAAACAAATCTCCCTTTGGGACATTCCAATACTGCTCAGACACCAACATATGCCGGTTTTGATATGACATCCCAACAACAAGGAATTGGCAACAACTTGATCTAAGACAGGTAGTCTTACCTCACCTAATGATAAGGTGAAATCAGAAGACATGTCACCCTTTGCTTTGTACAAAAGCCAAGTTCGCTATCTACAGAAGACTGACTCTGATAATCATGACTGGGCAGAACTTATCCATGGGACCAATTAAAAGGACCCTATTCTAGGCCCTGGCCTATGACATGTACAACAACCAAGATCTCTAATTCCAGAGGTCTGACTGACACAACTGCAACCGAGCAGATCACTAGGGAACATAATGAAAGACACTGTCCTAGGCTTTGTCTTAGGATTGGTGCAAAAAGCAAGACCACCAATTACAGAAGACTGATCAAAACAACAGTGATGGATCACAGATCTGAGATCTGTAAAGAAAGACTTCATCCTAGGCTCCATCCTTTAACCTGTGCAAATATCAAGATCTCTAGTTACAGAGGCATGATTTTATCACCCACGACAGAGCAGAAGTTTCCAGATACCACAGAAAGACCTAGGGGAGAGTAAAAGAGCATGTAGGAAGCCTGTAGTTATTCCCATGACAGTATATGTCAAGGGTGGAGAAACCTGTATCTCAGGCCAAGGGAATTCCCTTTCTAATCTCTCCAATGTTTACTGTGCCTATGCAAGAAAAAAAAAGAGAAGCACAATTTTTTTTTCTTTTTAAGTTTTGTTATTGTTGTTGTCTGTTGCTGTTTTTTTTTCCTTTCTCTTGGGCTTTGTTTTGTTTTTATTTCAGGATCAGGGTAATTGTATGGATGCTGTCTATATTGCTCTGGTACTTTTCAAGGTTTTTTTAAATTTTTTTTATCTTTTATTTTATTTTTAATTTTTTCTACTGTTGTTATGTTTTTCTTTCTTCTCCCCTCTCTGCTCTTAAACTGATAGATATAACCTCTAGAAGGACTCCTCTCTTTCATTTGTTCAATTTTTGCCCCATTTTATTTTATTATTAGTTTTTTTATTACAATTATTTTCTCTTTCCTTCAAGCAGAACCACACAACTTGAGAGTGAAATAATAATAGAGGGTACCAAGACTAAACAGTCACATGAACATTAAGTAGAAATAACAAGAGGTTCAAACTTAAACATCAAATCCAAAGCCAATGACAACAGAATCAATACCCAATTCACAACATACTAGACATACAGAGGACCACCTATACTAGCAGCCTGTGGGTTAATAGAGGGGGATATTGGACGCATGCTGGGAACAGGGGTGGAGAGAGGACAATATTGGTGGTGGGAACACCCCTAATTCACTATCATTATGTACCTAAAATATTACTGTGAAAGATTTGTAATCCACTTTGATTAAAATAAAAAAAATATTTTATTGAAAGGCTTAAATGTCCAGAGGCACAAACCTATTTCAAGACAAAATTATGCAAATAGTTTGCAAAGTTTAAAATAAAGATGTCAAATATTCAACCCTATTTACAATAAGAAAGTATAATTGCAACAAAAATATCAATGCAGTAATGCACCTTAGGTATTCAGATCCAAAGTACAGTGTGAACTTTACTAGTTCAACTCATTAGATTGTAAATTGATTTGATAAAGGTCCTGGGAAATTAGAGATTAGATAAGTCATTATCAGAGCAATTTTTAAAAAGTTGTCTTAGAAGCCCCCTAGAAAAAGAAAGCTGATTTGAAATTGATGAATCCAAGATGACATTCTTTTGTCTAGCTCATCATAATTCAATAACTAACTTCCTTGCTCAGCACATAAATAACATGATACAGTTTACTTCTAATCCACTTAGATATGCGTCTATATATTACAAAGGATATGGATTAGTTTTCAAGCATATTCATGTTATTTTAAACATACTGTTAGATAAGGATTTGTTGATACCTGAAGTTTTGATTATTTTTAGAATATGATTTTTAAATATTGGCTTTCATCTCGGATTCTTTGACTAGGTTTCCAAGGAAGTAAATTTCATGCTCTCAGTCTCAGATTCTTCAGCAGTGAAATGTGGCTAAAAATAATTTAAATTTGTTTTCCTAATAACATACTATGTCTTAAATCATTATATAGATGTAAAGTTTATTTTTTACTTTTCTTTTATAACCTATTCCTGGTTCTAAGTGTACAACTTTGGTATAACTCAAAATTCGAAGACATGGATTTTCAAATTGCAGGTTTGTTTATCATGTACAAGTACACCATTTTTGTATTATATTAAACATCTAAAGATAAGGAAGCCTATCAGTGCTATAAATCAGCTGGAAAAATGAAATACTTCTATAATGTGTTTTGAGATCAATAACTAAGGAACAACATAAAACCTCCAAAAGTCAATAACAGAGATCTAGGAGAGATGACTTGGAAAAAGAAATGAGTTTTAAAGAATTATTAAATTAGTTATTCTACCAAAAAATATATTTATAGATGAAACACAGTGGGAAAAATAGATCAAAGCAGAAATGGATTCAAATTCATCATTAAAACTAATCTATCAATAAAATTAGCTTAATTTGATAAAAGACAAAACTTTGCATAACATTATAAGAATCAGCATTCATTTTTCTTGTAATAGACAGGTGACAATGTGTTAGATGTGTAATTCTATTAAAGATGAGCTCCTGACTAAAATTCTGGAGACACTTAGGGGTTACTCCTGGATATGAGCTCAGAAATTGTTCCTGGCTTGGGGGATCATATGGGACACCCGGGAGATTGAACCGCAGTCCATCTAGGTCAGCCATATGCAAGGCAAACACCCTACTGCTGCACCACTGCTCTGGCCCCAATACAGTTTATTTTTTATAAATAAAGTTATTTAGGATATTTTAAGTGCTATTTTTAAATGACATTCATTTAAAAAAATATAGAGTTAATATATACATAATTGAAATTTGCATCATAGTTATCAGAGGATGATGAAATCGTAGAAAAATTACTGCTATAATTTTATGATCTTTGGAAATGTATGCCAAGTTTCATGTGTTATTCTTCCACTTTGAAAAGTTTATTTCTAAATTAAAGAAAAATGATGTAAAACAAAATTCATTTATCATATAAGTGTGCTGTGATCTTGAACAGCCACTTAAAATTTATTGCACCATTAATACTAGAAAAAAATGAGGCATACCTGCCCTATAAAACGGTTTTGGGGACTAAATGATTTAGTTTGTTTATATAATATATTAAGAATACCACCTATTTAATGTAAGGTACTGTTTAAGACCTATCCTAAAAATAATTTCTATTCTCTGTCAACTGTTTGAATTCAATAATTTGTAAATAACAGTAGATTATCATCCATTGGTAATATCTTGAAATACTATACTATAATAACACAATCAGAATATTAACATTGATACATTTAAGATACAGAATATTTTCCAGAATCATAGTTATTTTCCATGTGGTCCTTTACTAGTTTCACCAGTTTTATCTTCTTAATCCATGACTGTGTCCTACCTGCTTATTATAACTATACTTTCAGCATTTTTGAAATTCATTGTTAATTAAATCAATCAAATTAGTTAAATCTAATTAAATTAAATATAAGGAAATATTTTGAGAATGACTTTACTTTATTTGGGAGGGGAATCACACCCAGCGGCTGTGCTCAGGGGTTCCTCCTGGCTCTGAGCTCAGAAATTGCTCCTGGCAGGCTCTGGGACCATATGGGATGCAGGGAATGTGTTTTCTTTCATTTTTTGACAAGGTCACACCAGTGGCCTTATTATTATTATCTTAATAATAATCTTATAATATCTTAATAATAATCTTATTATTATTCTTGACTCAATGATGGGGAAAATGTGTGGTGCTCTGAGGATCAAATGTGGTGTCGGGGATCGGACCAAGTCTGCAGTATGCAAGACAAACTCCTTACCTGCAGCGCTATCTCTCTGGCTTGAATTACGATTTTTAACTATTGTAAGCAGACTTTTGCATGACCATAATTTCTTTCTGATCAAGTCTCTATAAATATAAATGTATAGCATAACTGTTTCATATTTAATATTAGATACTGCTACATTATTTTTCATAGTAACTCTAAAATGTAAATTTCTCACTAATGAATTAGTGCAATCCATAAATATTCTTTTTGTTTAGTTTTGCTTTGGTTTTTGTTTTCTTGAGTCACACCTAGGGGCTCTCAGAGATTACTCATGGATTTGTGCTCAGAAGTCATTCCTGGCAGGCTCAGGGACTAAATGTGTTGCCAGGGATTGAACCAGAGTCCGTCTGGGGTTGGCAGCATGCAAGGCAAATGCCCTGTTGCTGTGCCATCTGGCCCCCTGTTTTGTTTTGTTTTCGAGCCCTAATTGCTCAGGAGTTACTCTTGGTATTGTGCTCAGAAATTACTCTGGTATGGGGCTAGAGTGGTGGTACAAGTGGTAGGGCATTTGCCTTGCACACGGCTGAGCTAGGACAGTCTACGGTTCAATTTCCCCAGCGTCCCATATAGTCCCCCAAGCCGGCAACAGTTTTGAAAGCATAGCCAGGAGTAACTCCTAAGCATCACCGGGTGTGCCCTCCTGCCCCACCAAGAGAAAGAAGGGATCTTTCTTCCAAGAAAAAGGGATCATACAGGATGTCAATTATACAACCCAGGATGACAGTGTGCAAGGCAAATGTCCTCCCTGTTGTATTCCTGTCCCATCTATCTTCTTTATAAAAAGAACTGAATAGTTTCCTCACTAGTTTAAAAAAATTGTGCATGTCTCATTGCAGATTTAATTTTTATTGACACTTTTCAGATGCTTATTTGACATTTATACGTTCTCTACAACGGAATGTATATATTTTGTTCATTTTGGGGGGATTTTTAAAACAACTGTTTTAAAAAATATTTTATTACTCTTGTTTATTTGATAGTTAGCATATATTTATTTTTCAGTACTAATGGTCAGATCCTATGTTAGATACAATGTCGAATGAGACAGTAGTTTCAGCTCTTATGAAACAGTCTAGAAAAAGGAAAATAACAATGTCATATAAGGAAGATATTAGAAAGTTAGAATCTTAGGAAGTACATAAAGCAGTGTATGCAGACCTTGGAATCATAATGCAAATGGAATTCCAAAGACATTATCGAGATCTAAGTATGTTTGTAATCAGAAACATCTGTCATGTTTTATCAATAAAATATAAAAATTTATTTTCAACTTCCAAATGCTACGTTATCCCATCCTGATAAGAGTTCTCTGGATTTGTTGTAGGTAGATTAATCTATTGGTCTGACAATAAGTAAATTTTATTGAAAGGTAAGCTCTTTTATTGTAATTTATTTAAACTCATTTAATCCTCATTGGAAGATATATTTTGTATATCTAAATGTGTCTTTTAAAATTAATTTACATGCCCAAGGGCCACAATCTTTCCTCACACTAACTTTGTAATATTAAGATACTCAGATGTATTTATATCATCAATTATGTGCTATATAAATATGCATATATGTACAGTTGTCAAGTAAGTTTTATTGCTAGATTCCAGAAGCCTTATTGCATCTGCATTAATCACACATACACACACACACTATTTGTCATAGTCTTTTGGACCTTTGTGTGGCTGTTTTTCTCATGTTCATGTTTTGGTTTAATAGAAACTTCCTTAGGCTTCTAAGATACAATCCATCCAGCATCTGTTATCTTTTCAGCATTTAATATTATGCAAAGTTTTCACAGAATCCTACTTGACCATGAAGATTTATATCACTCTGGTATCCTTAATAATTTTAAAGAAAATTATGAATCCTAAAAATACTATAAGAGTCCTTATGATAGCATTAACACTATTTCAGATTTTATTATGAAATATATTACAATACAATTTATTTAAACATATTTAATAATAGCCATACAGTTAGAGTTTTTTCTAAATTTGCATTGTGATTAATCTCTAAACTATAAACTTTTGAGTTCAAGGAGTTATTTATGGACTCGAGGCCCACATTCAACTCTACTGTGGGTTCAATAAAATTATGTTAACAAGCATAATAAATAATTAAAAAATAAATTAAATGAGTAAAGTATTGGTTAACTTTACTGTGACTCACTGAAATATGGACAACTATTTAGGGAAAATGATCATGATTTCAAATCATTTTGGTGCTTTGTATAGTAAATCTATTTGCTGCATGTTTGACCTTTAATCAGTTTTTAATTCAATCTGTTTTTAATTGGTTAACCTTATTTTCTCATAATGTTGATTAACTGAAAACTTCTTTACTTATTCTGTCAAGTTGTGTTCTCTTTCCTCTTACTCCACTTAATGTTTTTTCCTACTTCTTAAAGTAAGACTTTCAAAATTACATTTATACCAAGGCTAAATTTCTTATAATTTAGCTTTTAATCAGACTATATTTAATGACAAAATGTTTGTTCCTAACCCCTGATTATAGTTCTGTGGCTTAACTCCATTAACCTAGAAATGCTTTTCCTGTACAAAGGCAAGATATTCCATGCTTCTTTCTATATTTAATCATCTATAAATAAAATATTACTAAGGCTTTCCCTACTAGTGTCAATAAAAAATAAATAACTTAAAATATGTTTAAGATTATTTATTTATTATTTTTATTTTTGTGTTTTAGCCACACCCAGTAGTGCTCTGGGGTTACTCCTGGCTCTGCGCTCAGAAATTGCTCTTGGCAGTCTCAGCGATGGTGGGCATCTGGGATCAAATCTGGATTCGTCCAGGGTCAGCCATGTGCAGTGCAAATGCCCTATTTCTGTGCTATTCCTCTGGCCCCTAGATAATTGTTTTAAAATATGTTTGCTTTCTTTTTTGGGGCTATACCTGGAGATGCTCAGGCCTTACTTTAAACTGAATTGTCTCTCTTCAATGGAGTGTTTATATAAGGATTATTTTAATACCTTTATTTAAGCACCATAATTACAAACATATTTGTAGTTGTGTTTCAGTCATAAAAAGTACACCCCCCCCTTCACCAGTGCAAGCTTCCCACCACTAATGTCCTCCATCATCCTTCTTCCTCCACCCACTGTCTGCAAGACAGACATTCTCTTTTTCTCACTCACTACCATTGTCATGATAGTTGTTGATGTAGTTATTTCTCTAACTGTACTCACCATATTTGTGGTAAACTTCATATCATGGGCTGGTCCTTTCAAACCTCATCTCTATTGTCTCTGGGTATTATTACCATACTATTTTATTTCTTTAGCTACTAATCTGTTGTTGGGCATCTGGGTTGTTTCCAGATTTTTGTAAATTATTGTAATAGAGTTGCAAGGAACATGGTGTGCAGAGGCATTTTGTATTGTGTTTTTGTATTCCTAGGGTATATCCCAAGGAGTAGTATGGCTTGGTTATAAGGGAACTCAATTTTTAGTTTTTTGAGGAATCTCTATATTGTTTTCTAGAAATGCTGGACTATATGGCATCCCAACAGCAGTGAATGAGAGTTCCTTTCTTCTCTAATTCCTGGCAACACTGATTGTTCTTGTTTCTATGATGTGTGTCAGTCTCTGTGGCATGAGATAGTACCTCATGGTTGTTTTGATTTGCATCTCCCTGATTAGTGATGTGGAGCATTTTTTTCATGTGTTTTTTGGCCATCTATATTTCTTTATTGACGAAGTATCTGTTCATTTCTTCTCCCCATTTTTGATGGTGTTATACATATTTTTTTAAGTTCTGTCAGTACCTTGTGTATCTTAGATATTAGCCCCTTATCTGATGGTTTTTGGGTGAATAGTTTCTCCCATTCTGTGCGGCCTTTGTATCCTAGTCACTATTTCCTTTGACGTACAGAAGCTTCTCAGTTTAATGTAGTCCCATTTGTTTATCTCTGCTTCTACTTGTTTGGTCAATGGTATTTTCTCCTTGAATTTGCCTTTAATCTAAAAGTCGTGGAGTGTTTTACCTACATGTTCACACACACACACACACACACACACACACACACGTATAGTTTTGTATCTGATAGCAAGGTCTTTTATCAATTTGGATATGACCTTTGTGCATGGTGTTAGATTGATTCAATGGAGTATGTAATTGAAACTCCACACTCTTCAGTTATATAGCTACAAGCAGATTAAGAGACAAGAGATTTGGCCAATTGGAGTAATTTCTAAAATACTTAAAATATTGATTCTGTGTAAAGATTATATTGAAAACATACTTAGAGGGAGAAAATGTAATTTTCCTATGATCCTGACAAAGATAACCCTCTGTATTCTTGGAAGATTAATATGTCATTCGCAGTTTTCAAGAATAGATATGCAAATATGGGGTCATAGTTAAGGTTTGTAGAATATTGGATCTGGTTCCATCATTAGTTTCTGATGCTCATTCTGCATAGAGAGTTGAGGCAGTGTTCTACTTTGGTGGTGTGGAAATACTTAACAAATATCAGTTTGGAAAGATGAAGGCAATTAGATTATTAGTATGATCATGTTTCATTGTGTCTATACTTTGTGGGTTTCAAGAAATTATCTTATTTAGAAATGCATCCACTAAATTATTTTAAAAGTTTATCTGTAAAATTTTTAAAACTTAAAGCATAAAATCTTAATGTAAGTATAGTTGATTTTAATTTGTTAGCAAGCACAGGAAATAAATTAAGAAACATTTCTCAATCATGAGAACAAAAAACAAGCAGACCAATTTAAAAATATTTTCCTAAATTAAAGGTTAAAATAAAATTGAGAATGAACAGATCACCAGTTGTATGTTATAAGTTTAATGTTCTACAGAAATCAGGATACTGTAAGTTATATTAAAAGTACTATAGTTTTTAAAAACTGTAGTATTGTACTAAATTGTGGTTTCATTCATGTAAATAGAATGTTTCATTTTCTTCCAGGATTCTTAGAAGATAAATGGGGTACAAACCACTTTAAAAGATTTATGAAAATATTAAGAACTCTCCTATACTATACTTTTTCCCTAATACAAGTTACCCACAGTAATTCAGAGTAGAAAACGTTAGTCTTCTTACCCTGGAAGAAATACACTTAAGGAACGGAATAAATAAATTTGCTATGAATATGGACAATAATAACAGGAATTTTTGGTATTAAATAAAGGTCACAGAAATATAATGCATATTTCAGTTTCCAGAAGTAAATGCAGGTGCAAAACTAATTATGTTAGTGTACCTATGCAATTAGGAGGTAATTCTGAGCATATATAATTTTGAACACATATTTGACTATAAATATGTAATATAACATTGAAGTATGTTTGAATAGTTCATCAAAAAATTAACACTCTTTTTTTGCAAAATAAAAATTTGCATTGAAATACAAAATAAATGGTCAAATAGTGAAAGAAAATAAGAAGACTAGGTTAAAAGAGACAGAGGGAGAGTGGTAGAGGAATGTAGAAAATTGGTAATAGTAATGAGTTTTATTTGATTATGTATTTTTTATTTATTCTGCATAGTGATATTATAAAATTTAACACTATTATAACTAAAATCAACTATAAAAATACAATTTTAGATAAAAGTGAGTTTAAAAATAAATAATAAAGGACATCTTTAACATTTTAGCTTGAATTCACTTAAAAGTAAAATGTTCAACTCAGTTATCCACTCCTTAGTTATCCATTGTCAGAATGAAAATAAAACTTTTACTATTTTAGGTGCCAGAGTGATGGCACAGTGGTAGGTCATTTGCCTTGCATATGGCTGACCCAGGACAGATCTCTGGCATCCCATATGGTACCCCCCCAAGCCAGGAGCGATTTCTGATGGCATAGCCAGGAGTAACCCCTGAGCATCACTGGGTGTAGCCCCAAAACAAACAAACAAACAAAAATGTTATTATTTTAATAATAAAAATAATTTAACAACTAAAATGAGGTCAATGCTCTCAATGAAGAGCAGAATTTATATAACTGCATAGACAATTTAAATTTAAATTAAAATGTCTGACTTTTATGTTATTGAAATATATATTAGTTTAAATTATTTGTATGGTAAATATATGCATAACATAAATTTTATGACTATCCATTGTGTCTTGAAAATTGAGTTCAATAGATTCTTTTATTTTTATATTAAAGGTATTTTAATATAAAAAGTCTTAATTCATATATAAATCTAATGGCATTTTATAACATAAAGCTAAAAACTACCAATTTTGCTGCATATCTGTGCAGTGACATTTAACCTGACATAAGTACAAACATATTAATAATTAATCTATTAGTGATAATGGATTTCTTGGTAATTATAATAGTTATATTTCCTGAGCCACTGAATTTAATGCAAGATAAAAAGCATAAGTATAATAACTTGATCGATTTCATTAGCTAGAATTTTATTTAGGTTTATTACTAAAGTGATTTTGATAACTTTGACTCCATAGTAGTATAATACTCTAATCTCCATAACTTAATCTACTTTGATACTGCAAGTATTTGCAGCATTCCTTGAATTATTGCCTACTACTTTGCTTGAACCTAATAAAAATATTATATTCAGTAAAGAGACCAATAAAACACAATATGGTTGAGACTAAACCTTTAAAAAATATCTAACACCTCTATTTTATACTATACCATATAGGAATATCATATTTGACTACTTTTAAGAATATTTAAAAGTTATTAATTTTTATACCTTCATATTAATGAGAGACAGTTAATATATACTCAATAAAATAAACACTAAACTGAGGTTTGTCAATTTACTTTAAAGAGTACATATGGAATAAAAAAGAGTATATTTAAAAAACTTTTACCTTATTTAATTTTACAATTAACATTTTGTTACTATAAAAATCAAAGAACAAAAACAGTTTTCCATTCACTTTATTTGCCTAAGAAATGAAAAATTCTCAATGAATGCTAAATTGATTTTCTAAGGTATAGTTTCTAGGAAACCTAATGGGAAGGAAAAGAAATTTTTTCTTTCTTCAAAACAAAAAGTACTAAATATGAGAATTAAAGAATTTAAATTAAAGCTTAATTTGCTAACCATAGCAATATTATGAAACTAAACAGAGACTAGTGAACTGAGGAGATAAATCTGTAATTATACACCAAGCCAAAATAAATAAACTAAAAAAACACCTAGAATTGGTATGCAAAACCATAGTGAGTTTTTAAATTTTTACTCAATATATTTTTGTATTTGTTGCTAATGCTTCCTTCCTGAGTAAATAGGGCAAAAACATTTTTTAAACAAAAGAATGGGTCTGTAGAGCTAGAACAGCAGTTAGGGTATATACTTGTACATGGCCCAACCGGGTTCTATCATAGGCATCCCATACAGTTCCTTAAGCACTACCAGAAGTAAATCCTGAGAGTAAAGCCAAAATTAACCTGGAACATTGTTTGATATGGCCTACATATCAAGACTATAACAATGTGACTCTAAAGTTTTATGGTAAGCAATTTTTTAGAAAAATCTAACCCATATCTTTTGACTATTCCAAATATTTCTATGAATGTGCTCAGTTGTAGCGTCATTTGATAAAAGATATATGACGCCATTATAAAATTGATGTGCATTAAATTTGATTGTTATTTGTCCACTATTTAAACTTTTAAATAGTTTTGACTATTGCTGTTGCTGAGGGTGCTATTGCTGCTGCTGCTGCTACTACTACTATTATTACTATATTTTTATGAATTGATACATTCAACTTTTCTTTTTTTTTTTACTTGTGAACATTATTTTTTATTTCTACAGTTCTGAAGTTATTTCTCATGTATACATATAAATTATATCATGGGTTTAAACTTTTACTCAACTTTTATTTATTATACACACTTCCGTGGATAGATATCCAAACCTTTATGACGTCAATAGTTGTACATTTTTTCTTGTTCTGATATGCTACTGAGCTATTTCCAAATATACTTCTATTTTGTCCAATCAGTATTTTTTTTCTTTTAGGTGGAGTTTAATTTCTTTTTATTTATTTACTTATTTAAACACCTTGATTACATACATGATTGTGTTTGGGTTTCAGTCATGTAAAGAACACCCCCCATCACCAGTGCAACATTCCCATCACCAATGTCCCAAGTCTCCCTCCTCCCCACCTGACCACCGCCTCTACTCTAAACAGGCTCATACATTCTCATTATTAGGACAGTTCAAAATGTAGTTATTTCTCTAACTAAACTCATCATTATTTGTGGTGAGCTTCCTGAGATGAGCTGGAACTTCCAGCTCTTTTCTCTTTTGTGTCTGAAAATTATTATTGCAAGAACGTCTTTCATTTTTCTTAAAACCCATAGATGAGTGAGACCATTCTCTCTCTCTCTCTCTCTGACTTATTTCACTCAGCATAATAGATTCCGTGTACATCCATGTATAGGAAAATTTCATGACTTCATCTCTCCTGTCAGCTGCATAATATTCCATTGTGTATATGTACCACAGTTTCTTTAGCCATTCATCTGTTGAAGGGCATCTTGGTTGTTTCCATAGTCTTGCTATGGTAAATAATGTTTCAATGAATATAGGTGTAAGGAAGGGGTTTTTGTATTGTATTTTTATGTTCCTAGGGTATATTCCTAGGAGTGGTATAGCTGGATCGTATGGGAGCTCGATTTCCAGTTTTTGGAGGAATCTCCATATCACTTTCCATAAAGGTTGAAATAGACGGCATTCCCACCAGCAGTGGATAAGAGTTCCTTTCTCTCCACATCCCCGCCAACACTGTTTATTCTCATTCTTAGTGATGTGTGTCATTCTCTGGGGAGTGAGGTGGTATCTTGTTGGGGACTGTGACTTGTTTGAGGCCATTTTGCTGTTCTTTCTGCCATAATCCAGCCTTTCACCTAAAGGCTACATGCAGTCTTGCTGTAAGTTCTTGGGCCAAAGAGAAAGGAAAATGCAGCTGCAAAGTATAATTAATCTTTTAGCCTGGAGGAGAGCAACACAGCCCAGTACCATTCCCAGAAATGAGGCCTTACTCCCTTAACCATATCCCTGAGTTAACAAGACATTCATTATTGTGTATGCTACATTGTCTGTTCAAGATCACTGAGGCAAGCACATCTTCTCCCACCTCCTGATAGTTAAGCAATTAGGAATGCAGCTGGAAGGTCACTAGAAATTTCCATAGCAACAGCACGTTCATCATAGCTTGAAGGTCATCCAGCCCCCTAGCCCACTGCCCACTTCCTTATTTAGAGAATGCCTAACTTTCTTTGTTCCTTGAAACCTGAAATATATCCTTGCCTTGTATGGGCCTTCGCGCCAAAAGTATGACTGACATCACCTTTGTACTGCCCCCTTCTCCTTCACTATATAAGAAGGAGCTGTAGCCAATAAAGATACCCTTGAACAGTGAGACGCTGCCTTGGGTCTTTATTATTAACCTCTCTCAGATTTTTTACAGGTGTGGTTGCTCTTCTACTCAGCAAAATAGGAGTGCGGTTGTCTGAGAAGCCTTCCCAGCTAATTCCTGCTGGCCGGGTCCCCCCTGGGGGGGCTTCAGGACCCCGCAGTATCTCATCGTTGTTTTGATTTGCATCTCCCTGATGATTAGTGATGTGGAGCCACTTGCAAAAAATTGAACTTAGACCCTCAGTTAACATCATGTACGAAGGTAAAATCCAAATGGATTAAAGACCTCGATATCAGACCCAAAACCATAAGATATATTGAACAACACATAGGCAAAACACTCCAGGACATTGAGACTACAGGCATCTTGAAGGAGGAAACTGCACTCTCCAAGCAAGTGAAAGCAGAGATTAACAGATGGGAATATATTAAGCTGAGAAGCTTCTGCACCTCAAAGGAAATAGTGCCCAGGATACAAGAGCCACCCACTGAGTGGGAGAAACTATTCACCCAATACCCATCAGATAAGGGGCTAATCTCCAAAATATACAAGGCACTGATAGAACTTTACAAGAAAAAAACATCTAATCCCATCAAAAAATGGGGAGAAGAAATGAAGAGACACTTTGACAAAGAAGAAATACAAATGGCCAAGAGACACATGAAAAAATGCTCTATATTCAACTTTTCAATCTTAAAAAGAAAATAGTTAGAAAGGATATTGCCTATCACTACGTATGCATATTATGTAACCAAGAAATCTATATTCACTTTTAAATCTTGGAGTATAGCAGAGTGAGAAAATACAATGATAGTTTTATTTTTTAATGTGAATTATCTATTTTTACTTTTTTTTTTAAGGAACTTTTATCTGTCACTCTACTTAGCATATCAACCCAAAAAAAAAGGGGGGTGAGGTGGGGGCGGAAAGATAGCACAGCTGTAGGGCATTTATCTTGCATGCAGCTGACCTGGGACAGACAAGGGTTCAATTCACATATCTCATATGATCCTCTGTGCCTCCAGGAGCCATTTCTGAGCTCAGAGCCAGAAGTAACCACTGAGGACTGCCAGATGTGGCTTCAATCCCCCCCCACCCAAAAATAAATAAAGAATATCAACCAACTCTTCTTGTCTAGCTCTCTACAGAAAGCGAACATTAACCCACTACCATTCAATTTGGACAGGGATAAAGAGAAATAGTTATTTAAAAATAAGCAATCACACAATCAGAATTTATTATTCTGATCAAAATATCCTTATTCTGGCAGTAGAATGTATCCATTGCCTCTGACACAAATATTGAGTTATATCTCAATCTCTGCTACATATTAATTTTGAAATAAAGCTCATAGCAAGGAAATAAAACATGTTCCATATAAAAATAACTCTTAGACTTTGTTTATTGATTTAAGGTTACCAAGAGATGGAGTTAGTAGATAAGAAGCATCCACTGAGCAGTGGGGAGAGGAGAATTTTGATGGTGGTTATAATCTATCAACATTTAGTCATACAAATAAGTATTGCCACAATAAAAAATAAATCTTCAAAATACACCATCTATTTAAAAAATTCCAATTGACAGTGTGTGAGATAAGACAATAAATATGAAAAACTCTAAGACTTTTTTTCTTGGAGAAATAAAGACATTTTGGAGGAAAAATATTTGATATATACTTGTGAGTAGTCTGTTAAAAAAGGCAATTCAAGTGCTCCCGATTTAAAAAAATGATCCCTATTTATAATTGGGAGCTAAAAGTACTAAAATAACTTTTAAGTGTATAAAATTTGCAATAACATTTAATTTTAAATTAAGTTCTTTTATATAGAATACATATGACTGCAGAGAAAATGGTTCTCTTAGATTTTGCCTTTTTATATGATATTTGAGAGATCACATAGCATACTCAATGGCATTGATTTTGGGATGAACTCAATTTCAACACATCATTCAACTGTTCATAAAGGTTACAAGAAAGGAGGAAATAGATCAAAAGAGAATGAAAGAGACCAATAGCTTGGCATAAATTGCCACACTGTTATCCACTTAGGTCATAAGTCAATATTGTTGTTAAGCTGCGTTTCAATCCTCTTGTTAAGCAAGAAAGGACTTTTAGTTAAGAAAATCCAGAATATTCATATACCTAATAGGGAGTTCACCTTTATTAAGAGATAGATTTTTATTAAAATATGAGTACTTTAGTTTGAAATTCTTAAATAAGACCTTTAAATAAAATAATATTCATACTCAAAACATTTGCAAATATCACCTCATAAAGGTTAAGAATGTTTCTGTAACCCTGTTCTCCAATAGAACACTCCTTAAACCAAGAGTTCATATCAAGACATGTAAACCGGTTTTGACTTTAGTGCTGTACAGAGGAAGATACCAAAGTCATTCTAAGGTCTCTATTTAAAGTCAAGGGTTGCTTCATTAAGGTGTTAGGCCTGAATCCTAACATCAACATTTTTAATAGAAGTATGAACTTGTAGGTAGGTATAGGTAAAGTCCATAATTTTCCATGTTTTATAAGACTTCTTTATTTTCTTATTAGTTATATTTTAAGTTTAAATTATATAATATTTTGTCTTAAAATAATATACTGTATACCATACTCATATTAATGGAAGTTACATATATTTTTGTTATTTTTGCTGTTTATATGGTGATCATATTCAAGCAGTATTCAGGGACTACTCCAAGAATATTTGCTGACAAGTTGCTCAAAAAAACTCTTTAAGCTACCGTTCAGGCCTCAATAACATAAAAAGTTCTGTTATTACTATTATTACTATTATTTTAACATAATCAATTATTTTTTTCTTTTTTGGGGGGTTCACACCCGGAAGTGCTCAGGGTTTACTCCGGCTCTATGCTGAGAAATCGCTTCTGGCAGGCTTGTGGGACCATATGAGATGCCGGAATTCAAACCACTGTCCTTCTGCATGCAAGGCAAATGCTCTACTTCCATGCTATCTCTCCAGCCCCAACATAATCAATTATTTGTTTTTGTTATAGCCTAGAAATGCTCATGATTTTTCCTCAGTATCACTATTGGTGAGCTCAGAAGACATGTGAGATGTCAGGGATCAAACCTGGGTCTGTTGTGTTCAAAGCAAGTGTCTTCTCTGCTATACCATGGCTTCACCCCTCTAGGTTATTTTTAAATTAAGTTGCAGCCAAATGTTTCTAATTCTACAAATAGAACTAAATATAAAAGAAACATCAGAAATCTGTGTGCTGGTCATGTTAAGTGATATTTCTGATTTTCCTATTGCTTCTTGGTTTATCTTCATAAAAATATGGCCAATACAACTCAAACATTTTATTTTATAGCTATATAAGTGAAAAGTCTGACACCGCTATGAGCTAAAATACAGGTATCAGCAAAGCTATGTACATTTATGAGAGAAAATATCATTTCTTGCTTTTCATTTATTTAATTAAACTATTATAAAATACAAAGTTATTCATGATTAAATACGTTACCTATTTTTCTTGCTAGATGTCCACCTCTTCATTCTTAGGCCTATGAATATAAGGTCAAGTTTTTATCATATTGCCATATTTCTCTCCTTTTTTTCCTTTCATTTTTTTGTATCACAGATGGGAGTATTCAGATTTTATCTCTTGCTTTGGACTCTGGGTTCTTATGAGCTGGCCTCTGGGACCATATGTAGTTTGGATATCATGGCACCCAAGATTAAAAGGGTCAGCCTGGTGCAAATAAATCGCTCTACCTGCTTAAATTAATTTTTGTCTTGTTTCTTTTTGTAGTCAGGAAGGATTATTTCTTCTAGGAACTCATAATTTGGACTGGAATCACCCCAATAAACCTTGGTAACTTTCTCATCTCAAGTTTCTATACTTTAATAGCATCTGCAGTACCTTTATGGTGGGTAACCTTCAATATTCTAGGTATTACTATGTTGATCATTTTCTCTCAATTGCATAGAATTGTTTGGACATTATTTTAATAATTTAAATCATCAATAACATGATGGAATCTAAAGTTCATACTGTGGTTTTATTCCTAAACATATGAAATTTCTTTGACCACAAATAGGTAGGGGTGTTCAATATTGCCAAGATAATCCAGATCTTAAAGGATAAAAGGAAATCATCTTTTTTGTTACTTAGTTTTACATTTTAAACTTTATAGAAAAATTTGAGTTACTTTACAATAAAATTCTGAAAACAGAAATATTATATGTGCTTGAACATTTCATAAATAGAACTAGGTTTTGGTTTGAAAGACATTGAAACTTGAGCATTTCTCTTAAATTTGTCAAGTAGTCATGTTTGATATAAAATGAATAAATTTGGTTAAATATTCTCTAAAATTTATGAATTAATAAATACTATAATTGCATTATTTTGTGAACACTATTAGCTTTTAAAATATATGAGAGATCTGTGACAACACCCACAAATGTAGTCACAATGTTCAGTCCAGGCCAGCTCCATAGACTCATTCCTTTCTCAAATGAGATGTAAACCTAACTGATTTCCATCTTTCATACATGATATATTATGACTACACCAGTTCATGCAGCACAAAGCCAGGTATCTCAGTAGAAGAGATTGGGCTAACTCCCTGACCTGCTGAAGCCAACACTTGCTGACTCCATCATCCACAAACACCATTTTCTCAATGGACTGGCTCATCACTAAACCACTACGATTCCCTTCGGGGACTTCCATCTGACCACATTTCAGGTACTTCCAGTATTGGGCTCATATCATGAGGGCTTTTGTTTTCTTTTTGGAGTAAGTACATGCACCCTCCCCTCTATTTACCTTCCTCCAGGAAAGCCTGACAGTTGTAACCACAATCAAAAAAAAAAAAATTCAGTTGCCATGTTTGAAGGAGGCCTTCTTCCAGGATGTCCTGCAGCAGAGCATATGTTCTTAAAAATCATAGTATCAGTAATAGTGCTTTGAATTTCTGGACAACTTCATTTGTTTGATGCTGTCATCCCTAAAGGAATTCGCCAATTTAACAGACTGAACATATAACAAAAGCTCATGAAACCTTCTACCATTGTATTAATAGCTTTATTAGTGATACAATCATTTTTACAAATGAGCTTGATACTATGCCTTTACACTTTTCTTTAACTCTTTTTTCTTTCTCTTCTCTTCCATTTTTTCAATAAATTTATTTAGATTTTCTGAAAACAAATGTATTATGATTAACTATGTCAAATATGTTATGTATTTTATTTAAATATTAAATACAATAACAAAAAATTAAAAGTAAATAAAAATAGGGGCCAGTGCAGTGGTGCAAGCAGTAGGGCATTTGCCTTGCATGTGCTAACCTAGGACAGACTGCGGTTCAATCCCCCTGTGTCCCATATGGTCCTCCCAAGCCATGAGCAATTTCTTAGTGCATAGCCAGGAGTAACCTCTGAGTGTCATCGGGTGTGGCTCAAAAACCAAAATAAATAAATAAAAATAGAATAAAATAAAAATATATGAGATTTAAAAACTACCATTGGGCTAACATAATTTGGAGTTGGGCCATATGTTCTATTTAGAATCCAAACTTTAATCCTTATAATAATATCATTACCTGGATACTGCTGAATCTGTTTCAAAAACAGAAATAAAAACTGTTAGTTTTTTTAAGTATTATTTACTATAATCTCTAAAATAGTTAAAAAAATACCCAGAACAAAAAATTAATACATAATAAATTTTAGTAAAAATTGGTATAAAACTCATTATCATATATAAATATCTATTGGATTTTTATATATGTTTGATCACTTAAATCATTCTGAAAATTTTTGGGTTGATAGATGCTGTTCAAATCTTTAAAAATATGCATATACATATATAGAAAGACAAAATTCTACCTGTATATTAGCTAAATATTTAATAAGGTAATTCATTAAGGATGAATCTTTAAAAAAAATGGTAGTATATGAAAAGTTTGTAGCAAACCTAATGAGGTGTATCATTCCAGGAATATGGCACATTACACTATAACAAGAGGAAAATTAACTGAAAAACCTTACATCATCTTGCTATAACTTATACCTGTGTCTTGGCTAGATCTTCTGGCAAAATATCCCATTGTAACAGTGACTGATAATAGCATTAGAAAAATAATCTTTGGGGCTGGAGAGGCAGTAGGGCATTTGCCTTGCATGTGCTAACCTAGGACTGACTGGGGTTTGATCCACCCGGCGTTCCATATGGGCCCCCAAGCTAGAAGAGATTTCTGAGTGTATAGCCAGGAGTAACCCCGGAGCATCACCGAGTGTGGCCCAAAAACAAAAACAAAAACAAAAGAAAACAAATTCAGCCTACTTAGTAAATCTTTTTTCTATGTCCTGAAAAAATGTTACTTTGTGTTTTCCACTGAAAATTGCTTCTTTACTTCCTTGTGTTCCCCAGGCTGCCCAGTGGCTGTTATGTTACAAACCAGAAGCAGTAAACTATGTGAAGTAAAATTGTATGACTTAGTATATAAATTCAGTAATGTTTATTCAAAATGCCTGTAATTACAGGCTCCACAGAAATAGACATATTAACATTTCACAGGGCTATGGTGTCCTAGTACTAACAAGGTGATCATTTCTCTCAGATTTTTGACTTTTAAAGTTAGCTTGGATCCTGAATAATTTATAAACTTAGAAAGAATAGGTGTAGTCTCTGCATCAGTATTCCTTTTAGTCTAATTTAAGCATAGAAGACTAGTATTCATATATTTTTGCTTGCTTCCATATTTTTTTACTCGCCACCTATTGCTTTGTCAGCTTATTGGTATTTAGTTTGAAATAAATGCAAATAAAATGCTAAATTAGCTAAAGGCTGCATTTCTGCTCTTATATACATACATAAATACATATATATAGTTATTCCCTGAATAATGTTTTAATCTAGTCAATTTATGATTAAGCTAAATAATTTAGCAAAACAAAATATGGAGAGAGATTAAAATCCTGAGGTTGTAGATAGTTTCTTCAGTCAGGATTAAAGTCCTTGAGAAATTCAGCATTTATAAAATTAGAAACATTGTTAAAGATTATCAAGATAAAAATCAATAGTTATATAAATTAGTCATAGACTTGTTAAAGCATGTATAATATTTCTAAGAAAATTATGGATCTTTGTTAAAAAATAAACAAAAGAGGCTTGGTCAATATAATTTTATTTCTTTTGATTTCCTTTTCCAAAGTTTGGCTGAAATCTTGGAAAATGGCAACCCTGGAATCATAGAAGCTGTGACTGCCAGGAATTATACAATTAATGGAAGGGAAGACTATATTTGAACTTCAAAATTATCTTAGATCATTATCCTATTTGACCTTACTCATGCCTGAAAACTCTCAATTTATTATGTGTACTCATCTGACCTGTAGAGGAAGTTTGGGAACCTTTAGTATTAAAAAATTCAATCTCCAGGGTGTTAATGGAAAAATTAATAACAATTTATTGACAGGGTAGCTACTTACATTTATAATATTATTTCAGATAAACTAAACATAAATTGGGAGTCAGAAAAATAGTCCAGAGGGTAAAACACTTTCCTTTCATGCAACCAACCTTAGTTCCATCCAAGGGATCATATTTCCTAGAGCACTGTCAATAATCAAAAGAGCAAGGATCAAGCCCTGAGAATAGCTGGACATGGTCCAAACTTCCCAATTCCCTTTAACTCCCAGTAAAAGAAAATTAACTTAAAAACTACTCTGGAAAATAAGATGTTCATAGAACATCTGTAAATTGAAAACAGGTTTTAAGAGCTCTCAAAGATTTTGCATATGTGTAGGGCTGTGTGGTACTCAGAAAAAGACTGAGGGCATCAGCATCAAAATCCTATGATAAGTTTGAGATCCTACCCAAGTATGAAGGAAAACAAAAATGATAGGTTTGTAATGTTATTGAAGCTTTAATATTGACTACAAACAATTCTTTCAAAAGATAAAAGATTTATTGGTACAAGGCAGCAAAAAAAATTTGCTACCAATTTGTTCATTTACTAAGATAATCAAGGAGAAACTTCACTAGTTACATAGTACAGGTGTACAGGATTTCCAGCATTAGTCCAAGGACTTCACTAAATGAATGCAAAGCAGTAGGAACACCAGTAAAAATTAAAATATCAATCTTGGGAGGAGGCTATTATTTTCACAGATGTTACTTTATATTTTAAATATTGAATATATCTTTCAACAATAAGCAGTGTGAAATACATAAAGAAAAATATATGGCATTTAAACTAGGGGGAAGCATTATAGAAATTGTCTCAGAAAATTAGCAGATATTGAACCTATTAGAAAAATACACATACTTAATAAGTCATTAATAATAGGATGAAATAAGCAAAAGAAACTTTGTCCACAGAATTAAAAGAAATTTTGACTGTAATATTTCACTATTAGTACAAACCAATAAAATAAACTTTAGAAGAATACAATAGATATCATGGAGTTGAAAAAGAAGGAAATAAAATAAAATATTAAAATTGTTTATATATATGCTGTTACCCTCTTGTAATGGTAATTGAACCTGGATGTGCTTATGGATCTGGACACGCCTCCTGGACATGGCCCTTGACATGCTCCCTGTAATAAACAATGATCCAGTGGGGATTTAAGAAAAAGTGAGAGTTGACTGGGACCCAGGTAGAGCCCAGAGCAGAGACTGCCAGAGATAAAGCATCTCTAAGATGCTGCCTTTTCCACCTCTTATCTTTCTCTAGTCTCTCTCTCTCAAAGCTGGGGCCTATAGGCCTCTCCCCCAGCACTCTAGATGCTAAATTCTCTCTCTCTCTCTCTCTCTCTCTCTCTCTCTCTCTCTCTCTCTCTCTCTCTCTCTCTCTCTCTCTCTCTCTCTCTCTCTCTCTCTCAGTACACTTACATAGATTTTAGATTGCTATAGAAAGAATCTTTGAATTTTAAGTTATAACAATCGAGATAATCAATTTTGAGAATAACATGAACAAAGGATCCCTTTTTTGTTTGTTTGTTTGTTTTGGGGCCACACCCAGCGGTGCACAGGGCTTACTCCCGGCTATCTGTTCAAAATAGCTCCTGGCAGGTACAGGGGACCATATGGGACACCGGGATTTGAACCAACCACCTTTGGTCCTGGATCAGCTGCTTGCAAGGCAAACGCCTCTGTGTTATCTCTCCAGCCCCGAACAAAGGATATCTGATAATGAAGAATCCTAGAGTTTTTCTTTGGATTTACCAAAAAAAAAAAACATTCTAACTTATACATAATGAAAATCTTAAAATATAGTAAAAGAAAAACAGGAGAAGAAAAATTTCTTGAGAAAACTATGCTCAAAATTTTTAAGTTTGAATTGAAAATAAAAAACATTATTGTACACAATTAAGAGGTGTAATAAACTACAAATAAATTAAATGCTAGAACCGCACAACTTGGCTTATTATAGACAAACTCTCAAACAATTTTGGAATGTCTTGTAATCAAAAAACAAGGACAAATCTTCTATAGAAGAGAAGATCATCATCAAGATTAACAGCACCTGAGTCAGAGAGATAGCACTGGGGTAGGGCGTTTGCCTTGCAAGAAGCCAGGCCGACCCAGGACCAATGGTGGTTCAAATCCCTGCATCCCATATGGTTCCCCCAGGCCTGCCAGGAGCGATTTCTGAGCAGAGAGCCAGGAATAATCCCTGAGCACAACCGGGTGTAGCCCAAAACCAAACCAAAAAGAAAAAAAAAAAGATTGAGAGTGCAATTCTTATGAATGCTATAGGCCTTGGAGGCGTGGTTCCTGAGAACTGCCTGGAGTGACCCTGTCCTTCCAGCAAGGTCTGGAGTAGACCTGGTGGCTTTTGACCATCACAGAAATTGCCTTGGTTCTTGAGCAACACCAGGAATAGAACAGGTTCCTGCAAAACATCACAAAAATAAAATACATTGCAGAAAAAAATTATAACATTGTATTATTGGGTATACAATATATAAAATGTAATTTATTTTTATCATAATTTCACAAAAGAAGAAGTTTGTTTTAAAATAAAACTTAAAATGGGGTACATTTTCTGGAGGGAGGACAACACTGCTGGTGGGAATGCCGTCGCTCATTATCACTATGTGCCTCAAATATTACTGTGAGAGAGTTGTAATTTACTAAGACCACAATAAAAATTAAAAAATATTAAAAATAAATAAAAATGGACTTTGACACATTCAGTTGAATGAAGAGAGCATGACACACACACATAAACACACATACATATATGCACCTACCATGATTCATTTGTGTGAATCTGTTCTGTTGAACATCATTTGGAATCAGCTTTAGTCTGAACTGTATCAACTTTTTAAAAATGTATAAATACATATAGATATGTATTATTTGAATGTATAAATTCATATGTATATGTATTATAGCATATAAATATATAAATACATATATACATATATATTATACATCTGTATATGTAGATATATCTATATCTATCTACATATATAGATACATATATAGATACATTATTTTATTTTATTTATTTTATTATTTTATATATAGATATATCTAGCTATATATGTATCTATACATTTATATGCCATAATACATATACATATGAGTTTATACATTAAAATATAAGATATATTTACATATATAGATACATTATATATTTATATATAGATACATTTATATATACAAATATTTGTATATATATTTGAAGCTTCCTATTACTTTGAATGGCAATTTATAATTTTTCATTATATTAGCATAGGGCATATGATATTTCTTAAAGTGACTGAATCAATGAATGGATTGCATGAGACAGAAGCCAAATTTAATAAGAAGTAAATTAAGTTCAAAGAATACAATGAGTAGCAGAAAGTACTAGTGTTGTGTTGTCTCCAAAGATGAACTAAATTCCAGAGGAAAAGGACAGGCAATACCACTGATGCCAAAAATCAGAAAGTTAACAAGACAAGAGGCATGTGCCAGGTACCATTAGCTGCCTGTCAGAGTTTGTAGAATACAGTATTTTATTCCAAAGTCACTCTGTGTTCTAACAAAAAGGAAATTAGGAGAATAGAGATTCATCGGCTATAAACACTCTAAAGTACAACAACACAGACTTATCGACCTCATCTACTTGTTTTGATGTAAAACACTGGATAAAACTATCAATGAAAATCACTCTGTAATTGGGAAGCACATGAATGAAAGTGAGAAAACCAGAACTCTTCTCTATGCTTCCTCTTAGATGTATGCTTTGTCACCTACTGTGAAATAAATGTAAAACTATAGAATCACTTTGTGGTAGCATTATGGAGCTTAGTTTATAAGTACAGAGAAGACTGCTAAATTCTGAAAACAAAGAAATTATTTCCCATTTAGTGAACATTTCTGTCATTTATCAGACACCAGATTCTGATATATTTATAATAAAAAGGAAAATGAATGTAAAATAAAGCCAAGTTCAGGGTCAGACAAGTCAGCTTAATAGTAACCTGATCCAAACTTTTGCCCTAACCACTAATGTAGAGTGCCCTAAACCCCTACATTAGGAAATCTGCTGCATATAATTCTATGAAAACATTGCTAAAATGAAGGCTTTTTAAGATAAATAAAATAATCAAATTGAAAATGATTGGTTTGGGGCCGGAGAGGTGGCACTAGAGGTAAGGTGTCTCCCTTGCAAGCATTAGCCAAGGAAGGACCGCGGTTCAATCCCCCGGCATCCCATATGGTCTCCCCAAGCCAGGGGCAATTTCTGAGCACTTAGCCAGGAGTAACCCCTGAGCATCAAACGGGTGTGGCCCCAAAAACCAAAAAAAAAAAAAAAAGAAAAAGAAAAAAGAAAATGATTGGTTATATAAGTACTGGAAAAATCAAAAGACTCCCCTCCCATCTTGAATTTTTGCAAGAATTTTGATTTTGTATAGAATAGTAAGAAATTAAATACATTCAAATGCCATCTCTAAAATATATGACTATAAGATTAAAAATTAATATATAACTTCAAAGAAGTGAGAGTAAAATAAAACCTTAGTGTATCTGCTATATGGTGAACAATTTCATGCACTGTTAATAGACTTTTAAAAATATGGATGGATGACTGTATCACATTACTTTCTTAACTACTAAATAGTACTAAATTAGTCTTTGCTTGTTTAATTTTGGGTCACACTAGCTATTTTCTGATTACTACTGGTTCTGTACTCACAAAACCCCTGGTTGTGCTTGGGGATCATACATGGTTACTGGGGAAAAAATTTGGTCAGAGGCATACAAGTCATATATTATCTATACTTACTATACTCACTGTGCTATCTCTCTGGCCCCTGTTACAAATAGTTTTATTTAATAAATCCTTAATGTAATTAATCTAGAAATAATTTAGATTTCTGACATATGGAGTATAAAACACTATTTATTCCAGAAGTCACATCCTAACAAACCAAACTATAATAGTTAAGACCTTTCATAGCAATAATGAGATATGTTACAAATGTTACAAAGTTTTATTAATCATATACTCAATTAATTAATCTAGCTGTTATGAAGTTATTGAATAAATTAATAAATGAGATTTTTATAAATTAACTCATACATCATATGGCAGTATTTATGTGTAAAAGAACAGGGCAATAACAAAACCAAATAATATTGGTTAGATATATACCAAATTCATAAAGAACTAAGAAATTGAGCATATGGACTAACTGGTAATATTTAGAGGAAAAAATTTAGACATTAGGGCCCGGAGAGATAGCACAGCAGTGTTTTCCTTGCAAGCAGCCGATCCAGGACCAAAGGTGGTTGGTTCGAATCCCGGTGTCCCATATGGTCCCCCGTGCCTGCCAGGAGCTATTTCTGAGCAGACAGCCAGGAGTAACCCCAGAGCAATGCTGGGTGTGGCCCAAAAACCAAAAAAAAAAAAATTTAGACATTAGAGAAAATACTGAATTTGAATTTTAAATGGAAAGAGTAAACATGAAGATATAATAAATAATAATTTGTTTGTATCATGGAATTTAATTATTAAGTTCTAACACTATATGAATTAATAAAATAATTTTAATAAAGGCAAAATGGCATCTGTTTTAAAAATTTTTCAAAATTAAGACAATGTCTGAAAAGATGAATGAATGAAAGTAGTCATCTATTCTATTATAATTTATAAAATAATAAATAGATAATAATGAACCAGATTTATAATTTGTTACTTCTTAATTTACAATAAGTAATTTCAGTGATGCAAAAAAATATATATACCCAGAAAAAATACGGTATCTCAAAGCAAAGACTAATTTAAAATATAGTTATATTTTGTTTAGATACCTGAATGCCCTTTTTGAGTATTTCTTTTCCTCTTCGCTTCATTTATTATTTTCAACTCAGAAGTATAGAAGGAATGAAAGGGGGAGGAAAATTTTAAGCCAAAATAGCTAGTAAACTTGAACAGTGCTGAAATACAATATTCAAACAACTGTCAAATATATAAGAAGTCCTTTTTATTAACCAGATGCTACCAGGTCTGGGCAAACACAGAAGAGTGTACCCAGCAAAAGGTAATGCTTTGCTTTGACAGGTCTGATTTATGAAACAGATGATTTGTTATTTATTGATCAGAGACTGATTCTATTCACCGAGTTAAGAAGAAGCCTGATAAAAGGCAATCATGCATCTCATTTGGTTATGAGTAAAAATAGTATCTATTGGCTTGCTGTGTCAACTTACTTTGATGCCATGACATCCAGATGTTCAACATGTGCAAACTTCAGAAACAAAACATAACAAATCATAACAGGCCTTCTCTGCCAAAAGAGAGAAAAACACCTATAACCTGTCTCATGGAGTGAAGAACTCATCAGAACCACGGTATTGTCTAAAACAAAATTTTATAAGAAAATAAGATTAAATGAATTTTTTGTCTTTTTTTCTTTAATAATAATTTTGTGTCTATAGTTAAGGCATATGTAAACCATTATACTGACACTTAAAATAGCCTATTTGCAAACAAAACTTACTAATTCAAATAAAGTTTCATCCACATGTTCAAAGCAAATCTTATACATTTTATTGTCTACCATATCAAAGCTTCTATTCAGTTAATTATTTTTTACTATTGGTATCATGACACAGTTGCCATTTTTTCTGTCTTATTCAGGAAATTCCTTCAGCTGTGGTATTTTCCCCAATCAGCCGAGAGAAAAGCTACATATAAATGAATTTTAAGATAAGATACATGAATAGATTGAGTACATGGAAACTTTTATACTTTTAATTTAATGCATTTTTAAATATGCTGTTGATGCTTCTACATCAGTTGTGCCACAGGGTGCTTTTTAATATTTTTCCAGCAGCTTTTAATGATCAAAAACACTAACCTCTATTATATCACTTAAAGTTTTAGGAGTTTCCTTTTCCCAAGTATGCTCAAAAAAAAAAAAGGAAAAAAAGAAAAAATACTAATAATAGACAAAACAAACAAAACAAAATAAAAGGAAAATGACTTAAGTTATTATTCAAAGTTAAGTGTATAATCATTTCGTTTCAACTTTTTTTCTGGAAATGACTTCATTTAAGATTGAATCGTAATGTACATGAAAATAGCTTTGTTTTTATTTTATATAAATGTGTATTAGAAGTAGATTTGCTTTTATATCTCACCACTGTTTCTTAAATAAATAACTACATTTTCACACACTGTCTTTCTGTTACCAAAGCCAGCTAATTAGATATTATTTTGGAGATATCACTGTACTTATCACTATAAAAGGACACATTTGCATTACTGTAAAAAGAAGGTAATCTTCATACCCAAACTTTTCTGGGAACTAACCAGAAATTGTCCAGTTTCTTTGGATTATTAAAGCAATAGAATGCAATGCAAAGTGCATTAGAATTTGAAACTTAACAAAGATTTTATACTCAGATTTTTCTCTTGAGGTCATATATATTGAGATTTTCTGAGATTATGATTCCTATTTTAATGATTTGTATAAAATGAGTTGTATGAAATTATAATGTTTTTACTTTGTATCAGACTTTAGGGAAAACACTATTATCACTTTCTGACATCTAAGAAATAGAAAAGTCTCAATTTCATTTTCTAAAAGATCTTACTTAAAAAAATCAGTAAAATAATGAATGCTTCAAAAATGTTAAAATAATGAATCTTATTACATAATTTGATTGTATATGAAATTACACAAATTCTAGAATGTTTCATTGATCTTAACAAGGTGTGATATTGAAAGGTCAATGCATAGAACAATCATATTTATTGCTCTTAAAACTAGAACACAAGCATTAGACATGAAAAACATGAAAAACAGTATTAACACCAAAGGCATTGTATGCCATAAATTTCAATAACTTAAAAGGAAATTTAAATTTTTACAAAAAATTTTTGGTAAGTTGAGTAAGATCCTTATGCTGGTGAAGAACTCAGTTACTTGATTGATTGTTTTCTAATTGTTCAGAAATGTACTCATTGACTACTGTGTTTCAAAAAACCACTATTTGTTTGATTTTCTTTTTTCTTTATATTTGGAGGGCTCATACCAAAAGTGCTGGTGCTGGGCGTCTTGGCATGTTTGGTGTACTATGTGATGATAGAGATCGGACTCAGTCAGTTCTTTGTACTATCACCCAAATCCAACACTGTCATTTGAAAATCATGCAGTACTGTTAAATTTGGATAGAATGACCTTACACTTGAATTGATGTTGTTCCTTTTATTATTATAATTTGAATACCAGGGGATCCTTAGAAACATCATATGCAAGGATTACATTGGTTTATTATTTTGTTTTTGTCCCACACGTGGTGACACTCAGGGGTTACTCCTGGCTATGCGCTCAGAAATCTCTCCTGACTTGGGGGACCATATAGAATGCTGGGGGATCGAACCAAGGTCCTTTCTAGGTTTGCCAAGTGCAAGGCAACCACCCTAGCAGTGCACCACCACTCTGGCCCCAGGGTTTTTATTTTTAATGGCTTATTTCATATATAAAATATTCTATAAGTTTTTGTTGATATTTTTATTTTACAGATAAGAAATTTATGAAAACTGGTTCTGGCACTAAAGTCAAGTTTTATTACTCTATTCAAGAATAACAAGACTTCTAGTACTGTGAGGTGGAAGGGGAAATAAAAATAATTATGTTTTAAACAATGAATGTCTAGATACCTAAAGTTATTTGGCTTACCAATTACTTTTTTGGGAAAAAATTTACTCAGATTTGTCCAGAAATATACTATGTTTAATTTAGTCAATATAAGAAACTCTCAAAATGCAACCCAAATTACAATCTCCCCCCACTTAGCATCCTAGGGAGGAAGCACATTTCAGGAAACACTGGCCTGGAATTTCAGGAATATTATATGTGTTTCAGGAATATTATATGTGGAAAATTTTGAAAAATATTAAAAATATTTTAAACAGTTAAATTTAGTGAAACATGTTATGTTTGATAATTTTATATTATCCTTCCTTATAATTTATTGTATGCTTGATCTCTGATAATGTGACATTTGGTAGAGCACATCATAAATTTAATAATAACACATTTCTGATTTCTATTTGGACATTTAACAATACAACAAATTACAGTTTTTGTAGGTGAACAAAAATATCTTTTTGTATAAAATGTGATGCTTTTGTGAGTTTTGCATTATTTTTACTGAATATTTAAAAAATAACAGGTCAGTTACTAGAAATTTAGCATTATTAAGATTTTTTGGAGTTATTTAATGTAGTTATCAAAGGTTATCAAAGGAGTGTAGTAATAACATTATTTTACAAAACATCAAAAACAGTGTGAAGTATAGGATATTCCTTCAGCAAATTTACTGTTTATGGATAAAATAGACTTTATGAAATTTAGACAAAGTACTATTTTAATAAATTTTCTACATTTCAACTTCTCGAATACTAATCATATTCCTCTATTAGAATGATTGATTCCCTGACTAGATTTTTCTCCCTGGCTAGACTTTTCTCTTTAATAGTTGAAGTCATAAAAAGTAGAAGGGACAAAGTCAACCAACCATCCTGTAATTGTTAATATTCAGGGTGTCTCGCTTTCTATGAGTGAATTGAATGAATAATTATCTGGTTCTGAAATGGGGTAATCTCTGAATGTATCTTTCTTTACTCATTGGGTTATAATTCTGTCAACAAAAGAGGCCATGCCTAAATTCCACTGTATTTTATTATAAATTCAATATATTTCATAGTGTATTATAAATATTAGTGGTTACTAAGTATAATATAAAATCATAGCTATTGAGAAGTCTCTCTAAGACCAAAATACTAAATTCCCTACCTACTTTCCTATGTGACATTGAGTTAATTTTTTAATCTCATTCACGTTCTATTTTACTTCCCATTAGTGTGTACTACAGGGAGGTAGAATGTTTGGACTATGCTGAAGTTTTACTTTTATTCTTTAGAGTTCAGAAATCACTTCTGCAGGAGTGGTGGGTAGGATGTATAAGGTACCATATAATGTGCCAGAAAAAAAAAAAGCCCATGTCTGCCATGCACAAGACAAACTACCTGCTATCCTAGTTCTCCAATCCTTAAACTGAGAATTTCCAAATTTATTATAATTTCACATTGCTATTAACTAAGAATTGCTTTTGGTCACCATTTTTGCATTAGTTATGTTCTATAAACCAAGAATTTGAACAAGGGTTAAAAAGGAGGCGGTGATAAAAAGTTAAATTTGAACTCAAAATTTAAGCAATGGAAAGCAAGTATGCAAAATAAGCCACAGACCCTAAAAGTTTTATTTGGAATGCCATTATGTTCTACTCCCAAGAAAATGTCATAAAAATGAAGCATCACATTTATATTCTCGAGAATATTACCATACAATACTGGATACATTTTTTAAAATATTTGTGAGTTTGATCAAAGCTAAAATTTGAAAATAACTTTTCACTAAGGGAAAGGTTGAATTCTGCCTCCAGTCAAAATATTCATTAGAAAAAAAAAAAAGCAACCAAAACAAATTAGCAGATACTGAAGGAATAAACACGTCTTTGTGAATAAATTTTTAGTCATTATATCTAGTCACTATTGTATATATAACTTGTGGAAAGACTTTTAAATTCTCAGGCTATTATTAAATATTACCTTAAGTTAGAATCAAACTAATCTAAAACATACATTAAATGTCAAATTAAACCAAAACAATGTCATTGCAAATTCAAAACATGGCCAGAAAAAGCTATGGCTTAGAAATCACAATAAACCGTCACAGAGGGAATTCTATACATAAAGCAGATCACCAAACTGAAGAAATAATACAAACTACAGAGGCAGCTCTCTGACAGGTTTCTCCCATTTTAATGAAACAAGTTTCTGTGGAAAACTTAAAAGATTAAAAACTCACAACAAAATAACTCCCATACATTTTTCTCAGGGCTATCTCCAGTGCCCCAAATGAAGTAGATATTTGGCAATTTTCCCATAATGGAATCAGTAAAGAAACTGAACTAAATGAAACTCTAAAGAACCTGTATTTCCAAAATTATTTGTCCAATGTTATCAAATAGAACTCATATTTTCTAAATTTCCAGCCCAAGTTATTGTGGGTACATCTATCCAAATATCTTCTATTTGAATCCAGAATAACAATAAATTTCCAGTAACAATACATTCAGTTTTGGAAAGTGAATTAGGATATTATATTATTTAAGCCTCATTAGAAATTAGTATATTATTATTATTATTATATGTATTTTAAAATGTATAAGGTTTACTGGAATAGTTAATTTTAAGATATGGTTTACACTAAACTTATCTGTAGTAAATTGTTTAAAATATCCCGTGTTTGCTGCAGGCTGGGGGGGGAGGACAAAAAAATTTCCATGTTACAAAAATTATTTTTATTAAAATATTAAATTATATTTACTAAGATAGTAAACTATTTTTCATAAAACAAGGAAAGCACGCAGAAAATATGAGTCATTTTGCTGAAATCATACATATAGAAATCTTGTAATTTTTAGTTAGAATTACATCTATATAACTGATAACCAATAGTACTGAGTATTTTAACTTTCTTTTCTTTTCTTTTTGGTTTTTGGGGCCATACCCACTTGATGCTCAGGGGTTACTCCTGGCTAAGAGCTCAGAAATTGCCCCTGGCATGGGGGGACCATATGGGTCGCCGGGGGATCGAACCCTGGTCCTTCCTTGGCTAGCCCTTATAATGCAGACACTTTACCTCTAGCGCCATCTCACCAGCCCCAGTATTTTAACTTCTTAGAGTAGTAAATTAAATCTCAATAGTTAATAAAGACTACTTTATTTGTTTTATTTTTGTTTTAATCTGAAAAAGTCTCTTGCAAACATATATCTTTTAATGCCTAGGAGGACCTCTACTCCTAGGGGGACTAAAAGGCCCAAAACTAATATTTGCAACTTTCTAACATTTGTTTACTAATTGATTGACAAATAACTCATTTAATTGAATTAGGAAGAATTAGAATATTTATTTAGTAACATGGAACACCAGAAATAAAAATGGTTAAATATAAATGATGGGTTTAGCTGTGTCTCATCTGCTTCCTAAAATAAAATTAACTTTAATTAAAAATTTTATATCATCCTCATCATGTATGATTGACTAAGACTGTAATGAGCAAACTATAGAAAATACTGGAAAAACTAACTTAGACTCATTTAGAGAGTATAGTAAATATTGATGCCACCATGCTGTGTATCCATAAAAAATGCCAAACACATGTGTACAGCATCCCTAAGGATGTTGCTGAATATCTATCCCCCATGCACAATGCTTAGGATATAAAGCAAAGTGTGCTGCTCAAGATGAGGCAGTATCAAAGTTTCTAGGTACATTAACAGTGCCCATTTATTGAAGAATGTCAGAATTTGAGCAAATGAGTATATAAAAGAGGAAAATATGTTTCTCATAATATTGAAAAGATAAATTATTTAGAAACATTGATGCTTAAGTTAATCACAATCATTTGTTGTGCAGCTATGTAGATAGTGTCACAGTTTTATGCAACAGTTCCTTAGATGAACTCGGGACAAAAACTAATACTTTTGAAAGATACTACTCACATTGATAAAAATTCAGTAGAAGTATTGCGATCTAGATATTGTCAATTTGAGAAGATAATGAATTTTCCAGAAGATAAGGGAATTTGGTGTCTAATATTAAAGAGAATAGAAGGATTAGTGGAATGAAGTGATGATGAAAGTCAAAATGGAAGAAAACTTTTAAAATATACAGTTCTCAATAGGGAAGAATGGACGTTTTAAGATGACAAGTTTTAAGAATCAGCTACATTTATTAATTACATAGTAAGGAATACTTGTTTTAATCATAATTACTATGTGTAGATGCCAGGGCACCTAAACTTTTAGAGGGGCTCAGCCCACCAGATGTATCAGATTTTCCTGGTGGGGAGAACTAAAATTACCCTCATGGGGTTTCTCAAAAGGCCCGCTGTGGACGCCTTTTTTCCCCTTCGTGGATGGTTGAGGAATTTCCAAAGAGATATTTGGCATTACATATTTGGTCATTATTACATATTTGGTCATTATTTGGTGCTTCTCTCCTTTGTAAATTTCAGGCAAAATTGTGGCCTCTATCAACTAATTTGATTTAGAAATTTCAGCACCAAAGATTACTAAGAGAACCTTTTTTCTTGATAATATTTAGAACCTATAAGTTTAGACTATGTTTTTTTCTCTTTTTCAAGTATGTCCTTGCAGCTACAGTTTCTGGTGGTCAAGGGCAAAGCCAGAGAGCAGACCCCTGGATTATCAGCTCCTTCCTTTACTTGACCCCTAAAACAATAGAGTCCAGCCCAGGAAGATCAAGTTTCTAGATATTTCCTACTTCCTCCTAATTCTGATTTTGCATTTGAAGTAAGCTTGCAAAGAGTTGCCTTGAGTTGTGACCTTCTCCTTTGTACCTTAGAATTTTTACAGGCACACCCATAGCAAGACGCCCAAAATACTGTTGTATTTTGCTTTGTGATTATAATTATTCTTTACCTGTGACTAGCTTACCCCTATATAGCCCCCTGTTTGAAAAATAAATTTGTCACACTACTGCCAGTAAAATGTGTTGACCCCACATTCTCTGTGTGTGGTTTCATTATTTTATATTTCATATTTCGCCGTCCGTGCAACCCACTCTCCCTAAAGTGGATTCACCGAAATCTCACTCATGGCTGTAGGACAGAAACCGCTTACAGATGTAGATACTCATTTAATTCGACAGTTCTTACAGTAAATGTTTTTCTTGCCCTTTGCATTCATAAAGTCCTTGTCTTGTCATTTTCATTTGTTGAAAAAGTGTTCCAAGTCTTTCTGGACATATGTACATTTTTAGAGTAAATATCAAAACTGATAATTTCAGTCAGAACTAAAAACTCTAGTCCAGGTTGGTTTATATGGCTTTACATTCTTCTTCAAATGCTGATTGAATTTTTCCAAATCAGTGATTGTAATAATGAATGGAAAGACACAGAAAACATTGGTGTGCAGTGATAAGCACTGAGAACCAAAAAGCATTCACACACATACATTATGGAAATAGCTTACCATTTCTTTTCTATGGTTGTTGAAAATCAAAAAATTTAATTCGGAACAGAAATAACAGGCAGCTATTATTTTTAGTGATGAAGATAGTTAGTTTGTGCATGGAGCCTATGTTCATAATGAATGCATAGAAATTTCTGAAGCAGGAAAACAAATTTTCAAAATAAGAATGATAATTTTAACAAATTTATACTTTAACAATTTAAAAAACATTTAAAAATTAAATTTTAACAAGAATGACTTTATTTTTTTTTTACAGAACAATAGAACATGAATCATCTTGTTCTGCCTCATTTCTATATTTTCCTACAAATTGAGAAAAAATAAAGTGATGGAACTCAGGGGCCAAGTGATCTCAGTAACATTGAGTGGAAATGAAAAATGGTCAGAGCTAAATACCCAAACCAATGTCAACAACAGAAGAATCAAGAGACCCAAACTATAACAAGGTATACACAAAAATGGACCTGTTACATTAGCATTCCGGGGGCAAAGGTATGGGATGCATGCTGGGAACTATGGCCGAGAGAGGTCAACACTGGTGGTGGAAATGGAACTGTGGTCTCACATTGGTTCAATAAAAATTAAAAAAAAAAGAATAACAAAAAAGATTAACCTTTATGAAGACTAAATAACCCATTGTTTTGGTGATTTAGGCTGAGGTAACTATGTACAACAAAACCTCAAAAGTAGATACCAATGTAAGTATACCAGTGTAAGTATGTGACCTAAACTATAATGAATTGAATTAAAAATCAGTTTGCTAATGATGGAACAGGGTAAATCTTAAGCTATCAGTGGGAGGATACTGACACTAGTGATGAGTTTAGAATTGGCACACTGAATGTCTTAAGCTATGGTTATTAACAACTCTGCAAATCAAGGCATCTAAATAAAGATAAAATAATATACTTTTGACAGATATATTCTACAAGCATTTCTAATTTGGTTGCAATAAGACACTTGTGTGCATGCAAAATATCCTAAGGAGGCTATAATTGAAAAAAATCATAGAAGTGAGGGATAGCAGCACAAGTCTAGAAAGAGAACTTGGAGGTCAGGGTGCTCACAGAAAGAATATCAGGTCATAAAAGGACATGGACACAAAATGTTTGAGAACTATTGCATTGTTGCTTAATGTTAGCAGTCCATCTACTTTATTGAATTCCATTTTTCCATTTATTCAATTACATGTTTTATGTGAAAATTCTACATTTAATTTTCTAATATCTATTCAATGCAGTTTTTTATTCCAGCATGATACTAATCATACCTAAACATACAGAAACCATAACTGAAACACTTTTAATTATTTATTTTGATTTAATTAAAAATTAAAATTAACAAATTTATTTATAAATAAATTGAAAGTACTTACACATTCTTAATGCCCACAGAAATTTTAACTGACCAAAAAAAATCTCACTACTTACCAAATGGTCATAGGTTATAGAAAAGGCACTTCTTGCTATTTTCATTCTTGTCTCTTAATATAAATATTATGTTTATTGTTTCAGTATAAATACACAAATTGTAAAAAAAGATTATTTAGGGATAAAGTCATGGATTGTACATCATTAAAATAGCTGTAAATAAATACAATCACAATTTAAATTTTGTTTTGTAATCATTTAGCTAAACCTTAGACTATACTGTCTTTTTTATTGTTCTGACACAAAAAGCCTGGCAATATTATTGAGAACTTAATAGATATATACTTTTCAGTGCTAAGTATTAGAAAAATGCCATATAACACAACATTGCTTTTCTATTTCACTATGAGTTCCTAAGAAATTCAAAATGGAAACCCACAGGGTAACCACAGGAGGTAACACCTTCCTAGATCAATATTTGTGCATCAATCTTTTAAGAAGACTGTTTTGTAGGTTCATAAATAAAAAGAATTTCTTTTCCCCCAGACACTGAAAATAAAATTAAAAGAAATTTGACTGTGTGTAGACTTAACTTTTCTATAGGAAATAACAGACCAAAGGAAGTCTTCAAGAGAGTCAATTAAAGGCAAATGTTCAGTGAAAAACTGCCAAAAGTATTCCTTATTTGAGGGGAGTCACTTTCTGACTAGTCAACTGGTGCTTTTAAACTGGATATCATTCCAAACAATATAAAATACACAGACATTTACTAGGTGTCAAGATTGATTCGATTCCAATTAACAAATATTTGTTAAGTAAATTTTTATGCATAAGGATACTAGAATCTATATTTAAAATAATGAGAGGCTGGAGTGGTAGACAATGTTAGGGCATTTGTCTTGTATGCAGTTGACCCAGAATGGACTAGGGCTCGATCCCCAGCATCCTATATGGTCCCCTGAGTCAGGAGTGATATCTGAGTGCAGAGCCAGGATAACCTCTGAGAGCCTCTAGGTGTGGCCCCTAAAAATTAAACAAACAAAATAAAATAATAGGTATATTCTATTTTTGCTTCTTTTTGAATGTGCTTTGTTTTTTACTGAGAACTATCCTCTGCACTGGGGACTCACTCTTAGTGTGCTTGATAACCCATATGGCACGTTAGAGATTAAACTCAGGTGACCAAAGGCATTATACAAAATCTCTGGCTCTAGCTCAGGCATAGTCTGTTGAGGAAGTGAAAGAACTGTAAGAAAAAAAATCTTAATAATCAGTGAATATATTATAGGTGATAATAATGGAACTGAATTCTATAGAATAAAGGGTGAGATCAATGAGGTGAGGGAAGAATAAAAAAGGATATACTAGAGAGAAAATGTCATAGGGAAGATGCCTTGTTGTTGACTGGCATGATGTTCTCACAAGAGTATGTGACATTCAATTTAGAAAGAATGTGTTAAAGAGACTCTGAAAATATCAAAGGACTTAACTTAAACAGCATGCCTAGAAGTCAAGTTCAAGAAGGATTGTGAGTTTCTGCACAAGAATTTAAAGAGGGTGTGATATTATTATGTTAAGCATTACTAATATGTAATATAAATATTGTCTTACCACCTTTAGCTTCTCCCTCAGATATTGGGTATATTGCATAAGTAAGTTGAGGGAAGAGTGAGAATTCTAAAATGAAGAGAGGTTGACAGTAAAAAGGGGTCTTATTCATTTACTTATAGAGTATCCAAAAGAAAGGCTTTTTTTCCCCTTGTAGGACCACATCCAGCTATGCTCAGAGCTTATCCCTGCTCTACACACAGGGATCACCCCCAACAGTGCTCAGGGGACCATATGGGATGCCTGGGATCTAACTAGGGTCAGCCCTGTTCAAGACAAGCACTTTACTTGCTTTCTATCATTAATGCCAAAGAAAGGTTCTCTTAAGCGTACTGCCAATTTATATTATCTTGATAATAGAATGATAATAGAATGATAATACTTTCAAATGTGATGAGAAAAGCTTGAAATTCTACTGTGTTGAATAAAAGATTTTCTAGGTTAACTCATGCAGAACACTTAAACGGAGCTTTGATTGATATATGACCCAATGAAGTTTTTTACAGTGGGTACAAAAGCAGCTTGACATTAGAAAATCCATTAACCTAATTAATCATTTAATAGAATAAAGAGAAAAGGTGTCAAATGAAAAGATGCCAGAAATACATTTAACAAAATTCACCATAATAATTTTATTGTGCAAAAAATACCTGACTGATATAATTTATTAACTTGTGAAGAAGATTGATATGGCCAGTAGTCATTTATGTTAGCTTCACGTATTTCCTAATATGACACATTGACAATGGAAGAACACATATGTGGTATTTCTTAACAAAGTCTATGACCCTTTATTTTTGGTTTTTAGGCCACACCCGGTAACACTCAGGGGTTACTCCTGGCTATGCGCTCAGAAATCACTCCTGACCTGTGGGATCTTATTTGACGCCAGGGGATCAAACCATGGTCTGTCCTAGGTCAGCCATGTGTAAGGCAAATGTCCTACCTCTGTGCCACCACTCTGGCCCCTATAAACCCTTTTTAATGATCAGAAACATGATTGATTAAAAATAAATTGATCAATTCTTTACAAAAGCATTAAAGTCATAAAAGTCAAAGAGAGACAGAGGATATATCATAGATTAGAGAAGATAAAAGTAAAAGATACTGGGCTAGAGAGTTAGTATGCGTGGTAAATTGTTCGCCCTGCACACTGCATACTCTGGTTGGATAGCAGGCATCCTATCTGGTTCCTGCAGTTCCATCAAGAGTAGTCCCTAAGTAAAGAACCAGGAGTAAACTCTGACCACTGCTGGGTATGGCCAAAAATCTGAATAAATAAATACATAAATAAGTTAAAAAGATACAACAAAACTAACTGCAATATTGGCTCAGATCCTGGAAAATATTAAGAACATCTTTGACAGACCAGTGAAGTCTGAATGTAGAAAGTAGGTAACTTAATAACATTATAGAATGTTAACATTTTTTTTTTTTGGTTTTTAGTTTTTGGACTACACCCAGCAGTACTCAAGGGTTTCTCCTGAATCTGCACTCAGCTGCACTCAGAAATTGCTCCTGGCAGGCGGGGGAAGATACGGGGTGCCGAGGATCAAACTAGGGTCTGTCCTGGTTCATCTGAGTACTGTGCTATTCTCCTGCCCCTATTAATTTACTTTTGATGAACAAACTATTGTAATATTTATGTGAACATTGGAAGAAGCCTGATGAAGACTATAAAAGACATCTCCATACAATTTGGAAAGATTTCTGAATGAATTAAATAATTTCAGATTGTATCTAAAAATCTTATCAAATGATAGAAAAGCCAGGCTTTTTTTTCTCCAACTCACTACACCCCTCAAAACCAAAACCACTCACCAAAATATATTAATTTGTGAATTATGACAAGTCAATTTTATATTTATATATATATATTTAAGTGACAGAATTTTAAGTATAATTATGGTTACTGTGATTATTTAAGTAACACCTGGGCCAGAAAAATAGTTTAAGAAGTCAAATCTTTGGCACATGTGCTACCTGAGTACATGGTTCCTGAACACATCTGGATTGAATTCTCCCTTATGGAATGTGTTCTTTCTTAATTTCATGGTGATCATTTCTGTCTTTGGAGAAGCCTGCTTTTTCTCTAGTGTTACTCATTCTCCCTCTTTCTTATTCTCTCCATCCCCTTCCTTAGTACCTTCAAATAAAGTCTGTTTTTATCTCTTAAAAAAAAGTCAAATGAACCATATATTTAATCCTTAATTTGACTAGCAACTCATTGTTTCATGTAGTACTCTGAGGTGTACCTACAAAAGAAATTAGTTATTATATTATAGATTTATATCCTTAAACATATATTTATATATAGAAAGCATGATTTTGGGAGTTTATTTTTCAATATTTAAAATAATTTAAAGATAAAAAACAAGTGAAATCGGGTGATGAATATTCTAGTTCTTTATATTACTTCTCTATTTGTCACAGTTAATGTTTGTTTCATGATATGTTTTAATATAATTATTTATTAATATAGTTGTGTTTTTTTTCAAATAGAAAATAGATCATTTTTTTTCTGATTACTATCATGAGGATAGTTGTCAAGAACATGTGGGGCCGGTGAGGTGGCGCTAGAGGTAAGGTGTCTGCCTTGTAAGCACTAGCCAAGGTACGACCGCAGTTGGATCCCCCGGCGTCCCATATGGTCCCCCCAAGCCAGGGGCAATTTCTGAGCGCTTAGCCAGGAGTAACCCCTGAGCATCAAAAGGGTGTTCCCCCCCAAAAAACAAACAAACAAAAAAAAAAAACAAAAAAAGAAAGTTTAAAAAGAACATGTATTTAGGAAACCAGAGCGATAGTACAGCAAGTAGGGTACATACTTTGCATGTGGCTGACCTGGGTTGAATCTTTGGCATCCCATATGTTCCACTAAGCACTGTCAGGAGTGATCCCGGAGTGGACAAGACATAGTAATCTCTGAGCATTACAGAGTATAGTCCCAAACAAAACAAAACCAAAAAGAACATGTATCCTAGCAAATATTTTTGGGTTTTGGTGGCATTCAAAGCTTACTTATGCCTTTGCACTCAAGAATCATTCTTTTCATGGCACAAGGGCCAAATAAGAGTATGGGGTATTGACCTCTTCTGGTCTCATGCAAGGACGATATCTTGGTAGCTATACCACTTCTGTGGACCCAATAGCAATAATTTGTTAAAAAATTAAAAATACACCCCATTATTTTCTTCAAGATTGACATTTATTTTAATTAGTCATAAACTTTTAAAGAAATCTGTTCTTTGGAGAGAACATTAAAAAAATAAGAATAGTTTTTCCATAGTTGAATTTTGTAAACTATTTTGTGAATAATGTTTGTTCCCCAATGAAAATTTCCAACTCTGAATGCTATATTAATTGAAATTAAAATTTAAGCTGACATTTTAAGAAATCTTTTAAGTAAAAGATTGTATTGGGGATTTATTTAGTACATTTGTAACAAGTACTTTTGATTAGAGAAAATAGACATTGATAAGAGTATGTGAATAAATTTTATAATTTTTGAGAAAATAAAAAAATGGACTAATTACAATGAACTTGTTTGATGTGCATCCATCTATCTTTAACTGCAATGAGTTAAATTTATCATACAAACAAATTAAATTATAAGTAAATCAGGCAATTTAAATAAACAAGCATATTTTATTACTTTTACAAAAAAAATCAGTGTATAAATATTTTGGGGATGATAAAAAGCAAAAATGGTTATTATACTTTTAAAAATGTCTCAATTATATGCGATGGCTGAGGTGGGACTAGCACTCCTCAGCAAAAGAGCTGCTGGCAACAAAGTAAATCAGAGATTTGACTGAGAGGAAAACTGGCACTGGAAATGGCATAATTTCTTCTACTAAATGAGGCCCAATACAACACATATACAGCACCGCCACACTGCTGAGGTCACAAAAGGGAAGCAATGCAGAATCCCACCATGTGTAGTGAATAAAGATGGTAGTTCTGAGATTCAACTAGAACCAGTCACCTATATAGTTCTCTGATAAAGACTTTAGAGAGGAAACGTTGAGGTTGTTCCAAGAAATCAAAGAATCTATGAAAGAGAGAGCCAATAAGATTCAAGAAAATATAAAAGTAGAAATGAGAAAACTTCAAACAGAAATGATAGAAATGAAAAATGAGGCAAGTGAAAAGAACATCTCACTAGAGGCCTTATCAGCAGAGTAACAACTACTGAGAACAGAAACAGTGAGCTGGATTATGAGCTGCATAACACCTCCATACAACAGAAGATGTAGGAGAAAAGCCTTAATGAAACAAGGTAGAAAAAAGTTCTCAAAATAAGCAAACAGACAACAATAAAATGCTGCAATAAATTCAACACAACCCATATAAGAATCAATGGGGCAGAGACCCAGGAATAAAAAAAACCCATAAAGAAGCAACGAAGATATCATTGCAAGAAGTTTCCAGAGATGAATATTGTGTGTACCCAAGTCTTGGATGCCTGAAGAGTATCCACTAAAGAAGATCCCCACTTCAGATGTCACATCCTAGTCACAATGATGAAAATCATAGAGATAGAAAGCAGCAAGATCAAAGAAGAAAATTACATACAAAGAAGCATCCTTAAGATTTACAGCAGATTTATCACAAGGAACACTCCAAACCCAAAGTGGTGGAATATAGTTGGGAAAAAATCAACCTAATTAATGCCTCACCATATACACTTCATCCAGCAAACTTAACTTCAAGTCTGAAGGAACGATACACTACTTCTCAGGAGAAAAAAAAAAAACAGCTCAGATATTTTATAGAATCAAAACCAACTTTAAAGGAAGAACTGAAGGGTCTACTTTAAGGCAAGACAAAAACACCAAACTTCTACAAAAAATGACTCAATATTCCATGACAATAATTTCTCTCAATGTCAATGAACTAGATGCATCAACTGAGACAGAATGGCAAAATGAATCAAAAATTATATCCAATATTTTGCTGCCTGCAAGAAAGTAAGAAAAAATACAGAATCAAAATCAAAAGTTGGAGGAAAATCCTTTAAGCAAACAACTCCCTTTAAAAGACTAGGGTGTCTATATAAATATCAGATGACACAAAATGCAGATTTAAAAAGGTTATATGAGACACAATAGATTATTTTTAATAATCGGTGTATATTTACATCATCACTAAATATATGTGCACCCAATGAGGGGCCATTAAAATATTTTATAAATGCTAATAGATTTGAAGAAAGACATACCCCATTCTACCTTTGTAACCTTACCTGATGGTAAGACCTGCCCATTTCTGGGAGGGGTCTTTGATAGATAACAAAAGGATTGCCACAGAGGCAGGAAGGGGATTGATTCAGGGGTTGAAGAAAGATTGAGCAAGAAAGATGGAGCGAGAAGAAGGATCAGGGAAGAGACAGACTTGAATAAAGGGCTAATAATGGAGATGACTTGCATGTTTTAAAGCTTGGGAGTCACATGTGGTGGCTAGGGCCTGAATAAAGCTGATGTCTCCTGAAACCTGTTGCTGTGAGTCTTTTCCTCGAGGCTAACCTGACCCCTTAGACCCACTGGCTGGAGGGTCTTCCAGGCTTGTGGCCCAGGCTGGAGGACAAAGGCTTCTCACCCTCCATCCATCTCACCATCCAGCCCTATCCAGGACTGTTATTCAACAGACATTAATAGACACACGATAATAGTGGAAGACTTTAACATCATTCTGTTAACTCTTTTTTTTTTAATCTTTATTTAAGCACCACGATTACAAACATGTTTGTAGTTGGGTTTCAGTCATAAAAAGAGCATTCCCCCTCTCCAATTAAACACTGTCAACTCTTGATAAATCAGCCAGGCAAAAATTCAACAAGGATATACTGGCTGTAAAGGGAGAAATAGACAATAGTGACTGACTAGACATATATAGAACTTTCCTTTCCCACAAAACAGAATATACGGGGCCGGGCGGTGGCGCTAAAGGTAAGGTGCCTGCCTTGCCTGCGCTAACCTTGGACGGACCGCGGTTCGATCCCCCGGTGTCCCATATGGTCCCCCAAGCCAGGAGCGACTTCTGAGCACATAGCCAGGAGTAACCCCTGAGCGTCAAACGGGTGTGGCCCAAAAAAAAAAAAAAACCAAAAAAAAAAAAAAACAGAATATACGTTTTCTCCAATTCACAGGGACATTCTTCAAGATAGACCACATGCTGGGCTATAAAACATACCTCCATACAATCAAGAGGATATACATTGTATCAGCTATCTTCACCCTCTATTGAATAGAAGTGAAATTCAATCAGAAAGGACTTTAACACTCGAGAATCAAATAGCTTATTACTGAACAACAGTGGGTCAGAGAAAAAAATCAAAAGATTTCTGGAAATCAGGGCCAGAGTGATAGCACAGCAGTAGGGCATTTGCCTTGCATTCAGCTGACCCATGATAGACCTGGGTTTGATCCCTAGTGTCCCATATGGCCCCCCGAGTCAGGAGTAATTTCTGAATGCATAGCCAGGAGTAACTCCTGAGCGTCATTGGATGTAGCCTAAACCCCACCCAAGAAAATATTATTGGAAATAGGGGATAATGAAGACATGAAATATCAGAATTTGAGGGACACAGCAAAAATGGTATTATGAGGAAAAAATTATACCTTTACAAACATTCATCATGAAGAAAAAAATGGCCTACATGAATAGCTTAATGGTACTTAGAGAAGTTGGAAACTGACCTACAAATGTGTCAAATGTAAGCAAGAATAATAAAATAGTAAAACACCCTAAACCAATCCAACAGATCATGGAAAACAAGAATCAGTTCTTTGAAAACAAACAAAATTAATAAACCATTAGCAAGATTTACAAAGGCAGAGAAACTTAATAAATTGAATCAGAAATGAAAAGGGGAATGTCACTACAGATAATAGAGGAATTCAAAGTATAAACAGAAAAACTCTGAGAAACTTTATGCCACAAAAAGTAAAATGTCTTCCCTAGAGTCAAGCAGTGAGGAGGGGAGAGAGAAACTGAGGGCATTGGTGGTGGGAAAAATGAGGTGTTAGACTATAAGACTGAAAACTCAAGAATGAGCAATTTTGTAACCACAATGTTTACATTCAAAATAAAATCATAAAATGTTTCATGTGTATTTTTATAAGATATATCAATTGTATCTATAAGGGGTCAGAAGGATAATATAGGTGTTTTTCTTTTGCATAAGGTGCATAGAATAATCCAGTTTGATCTCCAGCAATCTGTATAGTCTCCTGAGCAACAAACTTCGAGTACTTCTGTATGTGACTAAAAAATAAATATATTTTATATATATGTATACATATGTGTATACATATACACACATATTAAATATAATATATATTAAATTAATTAATATAATTAATTTAATATTTAAATGTAAAATTTTGTTTTTGCAAAAATCATAAACTAAAAGAACTAAAAACTTTTTAATAAAAATATAGAAAAGGAGGTTGTATAAAAAATATTTTTTAATTTATTTTCTAGAAAATACTTAATGTAAAAATAAATGAAAACAGTTCAAAAAATGAAGAAAAATGTCAGGTAAGTATTCCCTACCCATTAATTTGTAAACTAGGGACTTTCTTAGAAGAACTGTGTAGAAATGGGATACCAGTTATGAAAATCAAACCTCTGATGTTAAACTAGAAAAATATGACCAAGAAGAAAATAAGAAAGTCTGTATCTGAGTCCTGAAACTGTATTAAAAAATGTTCCTGTCAATTTTTAACCACAAGTTTATGAATATACTAGTCTGAGATCTGACTTTCTACTGACTTTTATTACCCAGTAATCCTAAAATCTCCCAACACTAGAAATCATCATACGACATTGTTAATATCAGTTATATACTGGAACTCTAGCAGAAGCAAATGCCATTCTTTGTAGAAACATGTTCTTGTGTTTCACAGAATTCTACAAAAAAAATCTTATAGCAATCGGAAAAAAAAATTGAAGGCAAATAAAACATGAAAAATAATGAATCATGATGGGCAGCCAGCAGATATAAGTAGAAGGTATAGCTTGCTGAAAAATTTATTTAGTAAAACAATTGAAAGAGACTTTATAAATCAATAAAATCATAAAATCATAATCATAAAGTCATACAACAAGCAAATACAAAGAAAAATAAAACAAAATATATGTATTTAATAATAAGGGGAACTTCTATCAATTAAAAGTACAGTATATATAAACATAATTTGTCAAATATAAAAATATGTAATATAAATTAAAATAACATGAGTGTAATGATAAAATGTTTCATTTTATAAAAGAACATATTATAAAAAATATGATATGTGATGTTCATTGGTTGCAATTTCAATTTAATAAAATATGCATATCTTATTGCATGTAAACTGCAATAAGTATTTACACAGTTCTGCCATTTCAGGGCATGAGATTACTAGCAAATATCATGAATTCTGAAGAAAAATTATATATTCCAATGTGGAATTGGCCCATATTTGGCTGTAGCCAGAATCATTCCTGGTGATGTTTTGGACATATGTGGTACCAGTTATTGAACCAGACAGATCACATGTAGTGCAAATTCCTTATCTCTGTACTATCTCTGTGACCTATGAATTCCAAATTTTATGTGAAATTAAACAAGTTTTAAATATTAGCAAGTAAATATTTCAAATTATTTAAAAATACTATGTAAGCTAGCGCCCCCGCGTGAACATATGCTCCTCCCAACCATTAGTACCCCAGATTTATTCTTCTTAACTTCAGTAACACACAGTTCTATTCTCTGACCAAAGACATACAGTAGATCTAACAAATCCCAGAGCTACTTAGAAGGACAGAAATTGAACACATATTGAACACATATATCTTTTGAATATTTTATGGGTATTTTCTTTAACTGATGTAAATGTTTCTATCCACTTTTCATCTTGTCTTTTCTTTGTAAGCTGTTCAGTAAGGATTGTTGTTGGAACTGTCCCTCAGTTTGATGCCTATGATTGAACTATGTCATGGAAATTGCTGGTCTTGTTCCCATTGCCTCCAGATGCACCAATAACGCTTCATGGCATTGATCCTTGTTTGCATAGACACATTAAAATGGGAAAACACCATACATACAGATAAGTTCTTATCTAATAAATCTCAGTACAATGTACCTTACACCCTGAACATTGATATAATGACCTGGCACAGGCCTCAGAAAAATGGGCATCCTCCATTCACGCTGGAACCAGGCAAGCTATCTACGAAACATCCAAGGTCTTTTATAGCAACAGCTGGAAGCAGTCCTCTACCAGGAAAGACTCTACCAAGGGTCTGACATCGACCTCCTAAAAAGAGACTTCCGTTTACACTGAGAAGACTTGACAACAACAATGACCTGCTCTACAGGACATGGTTCTCTCTATTGCCCCATAAGTGTGAGGTGAAATGAGAGGATGCTCCGCACCATCCTGACTACAATATGAGATATGCAGACTCCAGGATCTTTAATACAGAAGCATGATACCAACAACAACAGAGACTAAGTGAGGAATGGAGGTGTATTGCCACTACAGAGGATGACTTGAATTGGACAAACTAGTGTGGCTGGAGCCTAGAGTCAGTCCTGTGCCAGGAAACTTCAGGGGTAGGGTCTCCTTGTATTTAGACCATAATTTGCCTTTCTATATCCCTTATGTTTTGGTGGGCCTATGCAAACAAATGCCACTTTAATACCGTTTTTTACTATGTTCCCTTGACTCCAATCCTTAAGAAAAACAACCCACTAAAACTTTTGAGGCTAACTTAAACTAGTAAGCATGTGCATGGAACTAGAGAAATGTACTTTGCCCTCAATGTTTAAGGAGTTACATAAGTCTAATGTCTTTAGATTATATTGTGTGCTGCTAAGAAATAGTATGTACTACAACTGGGGATTTGAGGGACAAAGTAATTGTATTGTACATGGGTTCAGTTTTGTTTTTCTTAATGTTCTTTGGCTGAAAGTTCAAGGCTGGGATATCATCGATGGGACTACCGAGAATTCTGTTTATGGGTGATTGGGCTTCCACTGTACCCTGTCCTCTTTCTTTGCATCTTTGTTGTCATAATTAAAATAATAAAAAAAAAATTAAAAAAAAGAATAATTATGTACCTTAAATGTGCTGGTGGCTACAAAAATTCATACATGTGATAAAATGGCTTAGAAGTAGATACATACATTGTACCAAGGCCTATTTCCTAGTTTTGCTATTGTACTATAATTATGTAGCAAGTAACCATTAGGGGAAACTTTCTGAAGGGTTCATAAAATCTATTTTTGCAAAAAAAAAAAAAATAATTCTTAGACAGTGAAGAGCATGGTGGCTATAAAGAATAGATAGAGGGGGGGTATATGTAGAGAGTATTATTTTGATAATGTAAAGAGAATAAAACTCTGGTAGTGGATGCTGTGCTCCTGAAATCTTGTAGTATTAAAATCCAACTATAAATCAATAAAATTAATTTTGAAAAAAAAATACTATGTAAGGGACTGGAGTGGTAGCACAGTGGTAGGGTGTTTGCCTTGCATGCAGCTGACACAGGACCAATGTGGGCTGATCCCCAGCATCCCATATGGTTCCCTGAGCCAGGAGTGATTTCTGAGCACAGAGTCAAAAGTAACACCTGAGCGCTGCCAGGTGTGTCCCCCCACCAAAAAACAAACAAACAAAAAAAACCCCACAAAATACTATGTAAGTTTAAAGAAGCCTGACAATGACATTAGCATATTTCTATTACTTGAAATATTGATAAAAACAGCCGATCCAGGACCAAAGGTGGTTGGTTCGAATCCCGGTGTCCCATATGGTCCCCCGTCCCTGCCAGGAGCTATTTCTGAGCAGACAGCCAGGAGTAACCCCTGAGCACCGCCGGGTGTGGCCCCAAAACCAAAAAAAAGAAAAGAATCTATCAAATGATCAAGCAAACATAGTCACAAGTCTAGAAATGATTAAAGCTATAAAAGCAGTTCTTATTTTTTGGTGAGACTAAGGAAGATGTAGCTTGGTGTAGAATGAAGAAACTAGGATAGGGACTATGTTTATTCCATTTAATTGAGAAATGTAAGCTCATGATACATTAGAGAAAAAAATGCAGTGAAATACTGATAAATAGAACTGTTTTAAAGTAAATATAGAAATAACCACAAATCAATAAAATATAATTAGTTTTGTATAATACACTTCTTTCAAAAAAGATAATTCAAGGTCAGAAAATAATTATTTATTAATTATATAGACATATTTATGAAGTGAAGACTAGTTCTTTGCTTAAGGGCAAAGATTCTACGTGAAGAAAAAGCAGTAATTTAGAAAATAGATCAGATTTCTGATGTTCTTGAGCAGAGAAAGGCCCTTAGTCAAAATGATTAGAAAATTTAGGTGTTCCTATAGAAGGTATCAGTAATATTTCAGGTGATCCCATGTTTTCTTCGACTTTTCTTAGTGAATTAGGACACTCAGTAGCAAAACCAACTGGTTAGAAGGTTAGAAGAGTACCTTGAAGTAATTGGTAAAATCCCAAATTATTTAATCTATTGAATGAGTACTTGATTTTTTTAACTTTCAATTTTTTCTATTCACATCTTGTGTGTGTGTGTGTGTGTGTGCGTGCGCGTGCGTGCGTGCGTGTGTGCGTGTGTGTGTGTGTGTGTGTGTGTGTGTGTGTGTGTGTGTGTGTGAATTAGGGCATATCAAGCTGTGCTTACCCTTGTCTCTGTACTCAGTGATAATGGTCTGGGTGTGTTTAGGGGAATGTATATGGTGCTGGTGATAAAACTCAGGTCAGACATGTGCAAGATAAGAGCCCTACCCACTGCACTATCTCTTCAGCTTATGCTATTTTATTGTTTTTGGCTTTTGTTGTTTTGTTTTTATTTTTACATACACACCAATTATTTTTTGGGGGGAATATATAACACCCAGCAGCGCTCAAGGGTTACTCCTGGCTCTACGCTCAGAAATCGCTCCTGACAAGCTTGAGGGACTATATGGGATGTGGGGATTCGAACCACCATCCTTCTGCATGCAAGGCAAACGCCCTACCTCCATACTATCTCTCCGACCCCCAACACACCAATAATTTTTAACATTACCTCCTCTTTAAATAACCTGATTCCTGTGACTAATCACTCTGTACTTTTAAAAAATATATTTTGCCTATTCATTAATTTTATATCATTATATTTTTAAATATGTGTAAAATAATTACTATTTGTCTTTTGCTCTGGTATAATTTTATTTTCCATAAAACTCTTGAGTTTTCTCCAATGTTTTTGTGGATGAAACATTCATCTTTTTTTTCATATAGCTGAATATTTGGTATAAATGTACTAAATTTTATACACTCGTTCATCAAAGGACACTTTAGTTGCTGCCATATTTTACTGTTGTAAATAATATTATTATAAATATTGGAATGGATAAAAACATATTGCAAAAAAGATTTGCTTTAATTAAGAAAAGAAAAAAGGCGCTGCTTCTGTATCTAGGAGCAAAATCTGAAGATTAAAATTCTAAAAATAATGCATTTGCCTTTGTGAATAAGTCACTCTCATTGCCAGCAACACTGTCAGTGCAGCTGAAGAAAGTAACCTGTTTCCCTCAGGGAAAGTGAATTGGGAATGATGAAAAGCACCATCTTTTGCTTGTTTTAATATTAGGATACTGATGTGTTAAGGGTTAAAAATTCTAAAAGCTTTATGAGTAGAAATTGGGAAAGTACATAAAGCTAAATATGCATTTATGGTAAAAGAAACTATTAAAAACAGGACAGTTCTAGCTCAAGGAAAAATTGGTCTTTAACAAAAGGAACAAAAGAAACAATCTAAAACTTTGTCCCTTTCTCAGAATTATATTGTTAAAAATTGCTCTAATGGTACAATTTAAACTATATAAGATAGGTGAGGAATGTTCTGAAAACAGATGTGATTGGAAATTAATTTAACTGGATAAGGGTTCTAAAGAACTGAATTTCAAAGAGAGGGTGGCAAATGAAATAATTTTCTGATAGAGGAGTTAAGTAATAGGAACTTAGTAAACTGAGACTGTACTTCTTTGGAAAGAGCCCTGGAAAAAGAAACAATTCAAATTTATTTTTTAGATTATTATTGTTCTAAGAAAATAAAAGAAAGAAGTCAGGACATTATCTCTGTGAAAGAATTGGTCTATAGATTTATAGATTCTTGATTTTTAAACAAGAGTGATCTATTTGCAATCTTGATTTCTATTTGCTTTTTTCTCATCTACACCTTTAGTACGTTTTATTTCATAACAATGTCTTGTTTGCATATACACAGAAGAAAGGCAGACAATGCTTTCTTGTAAACAAGTTGATTTGGAAGTTAACCAACTGGTATTGTGAGTTGACCCTGGGCATTTAAGATATTAACTTATCTTAAGCTCTAGTTGCCACAAGATTGTCTTAATTACTGGTATCCCAAAAGGTGGGTCTCACCAAAGGTCAGGGATAGGCTTTAGCCTGCTGGGGGCAGGCTTTAACCTACCATGGCTTGACACAGGAGAGCCTAAGGTCCCCCAGGAATTTTATCATCAGTCAAGGGTGAATAGCTATGTCCCAAAGGAAGAAAAGTAACTGACAAGATTGCCTATGGGATTGGGAAAAACTAAAACAAATGCCTGAGCATTTCAGTGTGGCAATATATAAAGAGATGTTCCCTGGAAAGGACACCAAGTTCTAATCTTTACTCTTGAGCCCAGAGAGACCATTTAAGCTTAATCTAAGTTTTAGAAAAGAAATCTGTACATTTCTACTGTGTTTATGTAAAAATGACTAATGATTTTTATCTAAAGTATGGGAATTTGGCCTCAGATCCTAAATAACTCCTACTGGAGATTTGTGAAAGACAGTGACAGTTTTTAGAAGCTAAAACTGCAAGAAAGTTCCATTTCTTGCCCTCCTCTCCAGAGGAATCCTTCAGCCTAGAGTAGTGAGTATCTATAGGTTAGTGAATCAACAGCTGATAACAAACTGAAGAAAACTGAGCTGTTTTATAACTCATATCACCACTGCTAAAAAGAACTGCTTTTTGGTTTCTGAGAAAGGAGAAATGGGTAAAAATAAGGGAAAATAATGAGATCAGTTTTTTCAGGCTATATCAATAATTAGTGTGCCCAAGTTCATGTGAATGCATGCTACTATTAAGATGATTTCATTTCATGTTGGTTTTGTCACCACTTATAAAACTTAATTTTGTCCTTAAGAAAGCTTTATCTAGAGCATAAAAACCGGCTAACCTTTGCAAAAGCTGGCTCCCTGTGTGTGACACCAGGCAGGGAAAATCCGCGAAAGTATACCGGCCCAGTGGGGCTCAGCTGTGAAAGACTGTGAGTGTGACCTGTCTATGTCTGTCTACTGTCCTCTTGCGTGAAACTCTTGCGAGTGGGGCAAAAAGAGCCTCAGAAACCTCGCTCGCCCAGACGCCATTTTCAGGGAGGGACTTCAGAGCATAAAAACCGGCTAACCTTTGCAAAAGCTGGCTCCCCTGTGTGTGACCACCAGGCGGGGAAAATCCGCGAAATTACACCGGGCCCAGTGGGGCTCAGCTGTGAAAGACTGTGAGTGTGACCTGTCTATGTCTGTCTACTGTCCTCTTGCGTGAAAACTCTGCGTAGTGGGGCAAAAGAGCCTCCAGAAACCTCGCTCGCACAGACCGCCATTTTCAGGGAAGGGACTATCAGAGCATAAAAACGGACTAACCTTTGCAAAAGCTGGCTCCCTGTGTGTGCCACCAGGCGGGGAAAATCCTGCGAAGTACACCGGTCCAGTGGGGACTCAGCTAGTGAAGACTGTGAGTGTGACCAGGTCTATGTCTGTCTACTGTCCTCTTGCGTGAAACTCTTGTGAGGGGGCAAAAGAGGCTCAGAGGAGCTACGGACCGCTCCGTCTTCGCTACGCGGCCGTATGCACTCTTTTCTAAGGAAAGAACTCCATGTGCAACAAAGAAGGGAAAAATCACACTAAGACGGCGCTATTACACAGAAGCAAACATTTCTCTCTGGACTGTCTTCTCTGTTGCATGCTCGGGCCTAAGATTTGACCCAGTGTGAGGCTTCATCCACGGAGGACTCCCCTCCCTTAGAGGCAAGTCAGCCCATCCAGAAAGGGAGGAGCCAGAGGAGTGTGCTGCCTACATCATATAGACAATGAATACCACTACAACACGTAGAAAAACCCACAATACAAGTGTGACAATGGGGAAACAACGCAGGCCAGCATCAGACATAGAGAATGAAGATGACAATTCTGAGGACCAGATAATGACTGAACAACTAATCAACCTCTCAGATAAGGACTTTAGACTAGCAATATGGAAGGTGCTCAAGACTTGGAAGACTCCAAGAAACCATGGATCGAGTTGAACAGAACACTAATAAGAACCAAGAAAATATGAAGGCAGAAATGACAAAACTCCAAACTGAAATAACATGTCAACTAACAGGACTGAAAAAATCAGTAAACGAAGTGAATGACAAAATGGATAAGCTCTGGGACAGGGTATCAGAAGCTGAGAATAGACTTGGTGCTGTGGAAGATGAGATACATAACAATTCCATACAGCAGGAGAGCTTGGACAAAAAACTTAAATCAAATGAGCAGACAATGGAAAAATTAGTCAAAGAATGGGAACAGACGAAAATAGAAGTCTATGATAAGATCAACAGAAACAACTTAAGAATCATTGGAGTCCCAGAGACCCAGGAAGAAAATTTCCAGGAAGAATCAATGGTCAAGAACATCATTAAAGAGAAACTCCCAGAGCTAAAGAATATATGTGATCAAATCCTGCATACCCGAAGAGTACCAACCAAAAGAGACCCCAGAAAAACCACCCCAAGACACATCCTAGTCACAATGACAAATCCCACAGATAGAGACAGAATTCTGAAAACAGCAAGATCAAAAGGGGAAATCATGTTCAAGCAAGCTTCCCTGAGATTTACAGCAGACCTGTCACCAGAAACGCTCAATGCCAGAAAGCAGTGGTGGGATATTGTGACAAGACTGAATGAAATGAATGCTTCACCCAGAATACTATACCCAGCAAAACTCACTTTCCGGTTTGATGGAAGAATACATGGTTTCACAGACAAAAAACAGCTCAGAAACTTCACAGACACAAAACCAGTCTTAAGAGAAAAACTGAAAGACCTAATCTAAGACAAGACTACCCAAAAGACACACCAAATTTTGAAATAAAGATGGCGTTAAATCCCAGGACAATTCTTTCTCTCAACGTCAATGGACTAAATGCACCAGTTAAGAGACACAGAGTGGCTAAATGGATCAAAAAACTCAATCCAACCTTCTGCTGCCTACAAGAAACGCACCTGAATAGTCAGAACAAACATAGACTCAAAATAAAAGGCTGGAGAAAAGTTATCCAAGCAAACAACACCCATAAAAAAGCTGGAGTGGCCATACTAATATCAGATAATGCAAACTTTATACTCAGGAAGGTTGTAAGGGACAAAGACGGACATTTTATATTAATCAAGGGGTACGTAGAGCAGGAAGAATTCACTCTCCTAAACATATATGCACCGAATGAGGGGCCAGCAAAATATTTAATACAACTGTTGACAAATCTGAAAAATAATATCAACAACAACACAATAATTGTGGGGGACCTTAACACGGCTTTGTCAACACTGGACAGGTCAACCAGACTGAAACCCAACAAGAATATACTAGACCTGAGGAGAGAAATGGAAGAAAGAGGCCTAGTGGATATATATAGGACACTCCATCCCCAGAAACCTGGATACACATTCTTCTCCAATGTACATGGGACATTCTCCAGGATAGACTACATGCTGGCACATAAAACATACCTCCATAAGATCAAGAGGATAGAAATTTTGCAGACTACCTTCGCTGACCACAAGGCTCTGAAATTATTTGTGAACTCCAAAGGGACTCAGAAGAAACACTTTAACACCTGGAAGTTAAACAGCCTCATGCTCAATAACCAGTGGGTCCGAGATGAAATCAAGGAGGAAATAAAAAGGTTCCTGGAAACAAATGACAATAAAGACACAAACTCTCAGAACCTATGGGACACAGCAAAAGCAGTACTGAGAGGAAAATTTATAGCTTTGCAAGCACACATCAGGAAGGAAGAAGGAGCTTACCTGAGTAGCTTAATGACACAGCTAATAGAACTAGAAAATGCTCAACAAAAGGACCCAAGAATAGGAAGACAGAAGGAAATAACAAAGCTGAGAGCAGAAATCAACGAAGTGGAAACTCAAAAAACAATCCGAAAGATCAACGAAAGCAGAAGTTGGTTCTTTGAAAAAATAAACAAGATTGATAGACCACTGGCAAACCTAACAAAGAAAGAGAGAGAGAGAAACTTGATAACTCGTATCAGGAATGAAAAAGGAGAGATCACTACTGATATGACAGAGATTCAAAGGGTAATCAGAAACTACTTTGAAAAACTCTACGCCACTAAAAATGAGAACCTGGAAGAAATGGATAAATTCTTGGACTCTTATAATCTTCCACGGTTGAAGGAAGAGGATGTAGCATATCTAAACACCCCCATCACCATTGATGAAATTAAAACAGTAATCAAATGTCTGCCGAAAAACAAAAGCCCAGGTCCAGATGGATTCACTAATGAATTCTATCAAACTTTCCAAGAGGAACTACTGCCAATCTTGGCAAGACTCTTTCATGAAATTGAACAAACAGAAACACTTCCAAATAGCTTTTATGAAGCCAACATCACCTTGATACCTAAACCAGACAGAGACGCTACCAAAAAAGAAAATTACAGACCAATATCACTGATGAATGCAGATGCAAAGATCCTCAACAAAATCCTGGCAAATAGGATTCAATGCCTCGTTAAGAAGATCATCCACTACGATCAAGTAGGTTTCATCCCAGGAATGCAAGGCTGGTTTAACATCCGTAAATCTATCAACATAATACACAACATCAATAACAAGAAAAATAAAAACCACATGATCATATCAATAGATGCAGAGAAAGCATTTGATAAGGTCCAACACCCATTCTTGATCAAAACTCTCAGCAAGATGGGAATGGAGGGAACCTTTCTCAATATAGTGAAGGCCATCTACCACAAGCCAGTGGCAAACATTATCCTCAATGGAGAAAAACTGAAAGCCTTCCCTCTAAATTCTGGCACAAGACAAGGCTGTCCTCTCTCACCACTCCTATTCAACATAGCACTGGAAGTACTTGCTATAGCGATTAGGCAAGAAAAGGATATCAAGGGAATCCAGATAGGAAAGGAAGAAGTCAAGCTCTCACTGTTTGCAGATGACATGATACTCTACTTAGAAAACCCTAAAGACTCTATCAAAAAGCTTCTAGAAACAATAGACTCATATATCAAGGTGGCAGGCTACAAAATTAACACACAAAAATCAATGGCCTTTCTATATACCAATAGTAATAAGGATGAAATGGACATTAAGAAAACAACCCCATTCACAATAGTACCACACAAACTCAAATATCTTGGAATCAACTTGACTAAATATGTGAAGGACCTATACAAAGAAAACTATAAAACTCTGCTCCAAGAAATAAGAGAGGACACACGGAAATGGAAACACATACCCTGCTCATGGATTGGCAGGATTAACATCATCAAAATGTCAATACTCCCCAAGGCATTATACAGATTTAATGCCATCCCTCTAAAGATACCCATGACATTCTTCAAAGAAGTGGATCAGACACTTTTGAAATTCATTTGGAACAATAAACACCCTCGAATAGCTAAAGCAATCATTGGGAAAAAGAATATGGGAGGAATTACTTTTCCCAACTTTAAACTGTACTACAAAGCAACAGTTATCAAAACAGCATGGTATTGGAATAAGGATAGGTCCTCAGATCAGTGGAATAGGCTTGAATACTCAGAAAATGTTCCCCAGAGATACAACCATCTAATTTTTGATAAAGGAGCAGGAAATCCTAAATGGAGCAGGGAAAGCCTCTTCAACAAGTGGTGTTGGCACAATTGGATAGCCACTTGCAAAAAATTAAACTTAGACCCCCAGCTAACATCATGTACAAAGGTAAAATCCAAATGGATTAAAGACCTCGATATCAGCCCCAAAACCATAAGATATATAGAACAGCACATAGGCAAAACACTACAGGACATTACAGGCATCTTCAAGGAGGAAACTGCACTCTCCAAGCAAGTGAAAGCAGAGATTAACAGATGGGAATATATTAAGCTGAGAAGCTTCTGCACCTCAAAGGAAATAGTGCCCAGGATACAAGAGCCACCCACTGAGTGGGAGAAACTATTCACCCAATACCCATCAGATAAGGGGCTAATCTCCAAAATATACAAGGCACTGACAGAACTTTACAAGAAAAAAACATCTAACCCCATCAAAAAATGGGGAGAAGAAATGAACAGACACTTTGACAAAGAAGAAATACGCATGGCCAAAAGACACATGAAAAAATGTTCCACATCACTAATCATCAGGGAGATGCAAATCAAAACAACGATGAGATACCACCTCACACCCCAGAGAATGGCACACATCACAAAGAATGAGAATAAACAGTGTTGGCGGGGATGTGGAGAGAAAGGAACTCTTATCCACTGCTGGTGGGAATGCTGTCTAGTTCAACCTTTATGGAAAGCGATATGGAGATTCCTCCAAAAACTGGAAATCGAGCTCCCATACGATCCAGCTATACCACTCCTAGGAATATACCCTAGGAACACAAAAATACAATACAAAAACCCCTTCCTTACACCTATATTCATTGCAGCTCTATTTACCATAGCAAGACTCTGGAAACAACCAAGATGCCCTTCAACAGATGAATGGCTAAAGAAACTGTGGTACATATACACAATGGAATATTATGCAGCTGTCAGGAGAGATGAAGTCATGAAATTTTCCTATACATGGATGTACATGGAATCTATTATGCTGAGTGAAATAAGTCAGAGAGAGAGAGAAAAACGCAGAATGGTCTCACTCATCTATGGGTTTTAAGAAAAATGAAAGACACCCTTGTAATAATAATTTTCAGACACAAAAGAGAAAAGAGCTGGAAGTTCCAGCTCACCTCAGGAAGCTCACCACAAAGAGTGATGAGTTTAGTTAGAGAAATAACTACATTTTGAACTGTCCTAATATTGAGAATGTATGAGGGAAATGTAGAGCCTGTTTAGGGTACAGGCGGGGGTTGGGTGGGGAGGAGGGAGATTTGGGACTTGGGTGATGGGAATGTTGCACTGGTGATGGGTGGTGTTCCTTTTATGACTGAAACCCAACAACAATCATGTATGTAATCAAGGTGTTTAAATAAAAAAAATATATACAAAAAAAAAAAAAAAAAAAAGAAAGCTTTATCTACAAGAGTAAAGTCCTCACTGGTTCATGATAATCTTTGTGAGTGTTTTAACATTCTTAATATCTTTGCTTTTAGAAATCAAATTTCTAAGGATAAGCTTCTCAAGTACGAAAATATTCTGGTGGGGGCTGGAGAGAGCATGGTGGTAAGACGTTTGCCTCACATGCAGAAGGACGGTGGTTCGAATCCTGGCATCCCATATGGTCCCCTGAGCCTGCCAGGAGTGATTTATGAGTTTAGAGCCAGGAGTAACCTCTGAGGGCTTCCGGGTGTGACACAAAAGCCAAAACAAACAAGCAAACAAACAAACAAACAAAAAAACCCCATAAAACTGGGGCCGGAGAGGTGGGGCGCTAGAGGTAAGGTGTCTGTCTGCCTTGCAAGAGCTAGCCAAGGAAGGACCGTGGTTCGATCCCTTGGCATCCCATATGGTCCCCAAGCCAGAGGCAATTTCTGAGCACTTAGCCAGGAGTAACACCTGAGCATCAAAAGGGTGTGGCCCAAAAAGAACTAAAAAAAAAAAAATCCCTATAAAGCTGAAAAGCAAAACCCTGCCACTGCAGCACTTTTTTCTGGTGTTTTGTTTTATTTTTTGTTTGTTTTTTTGATATTATTTTCCTTCTCCTTTTTCTTCCACTTTTTTCTTTCTTTTCCACTTGTGTGGATATTATTCGATTTTTTTTTGGTAATTGATACCAAATTTTTTCTCCTTTTCCTTAACCTTATTACCCCCAACAGAATAGCATAATTTGAATCATTCAGCCTCATAAATTGAGGGGGAAAAAGAATGATACCAGGACCAGTCATATGAACATGTAGTGTAAATAAAAATGACCAGATTGGAACACCAAACAGAATAGATACCCAACCTATAACAAGCTGTAAGGCGGCGACCATTTGCAGTAGGATTAGGGGGTAAAGGAGGGAGATGTGGAAGACATGCTGGGAATAAGAGTGGAGGGAGGATAACATTGGTGGTGGGAATGCCCTTCATTCATTGTCACTATGTATCATAAATAATTCTGTGTAAATGAACTTCAGTCACAATAAAAAAATAAATAAAAAAATGTTCTGGTTACTTTACAATGTGGAATGAACTTTTTCTTTTTACCAAATGTAGTGTTTTATAAGATATTTAATTTGAATATTCAAAGACATTGAAAATCTATAGAACAGATTTATTGTTTTTATTCAGAGAGGTCTTAAAAGTCCTTTAATAAATACAGAAAAGTACAATTTTGTCATGCTAGATAAAAGAATGTCTTAACTTGTTTACAAGATTCCTGGGGGATCAGGAATACTAACTCAGTAAGATACTTTCATCTTAAACTTGAAAATGAAAATATAAGGGATACAGAAAGCTAATTGATGGATCTATAATTAATAAAAAAAATTCAGTTAAAGTAAAAATAATTTATTATGAATTAGGGTTGAGAAGTTACAAGAAAAATTAGTTTAAAAGGTTTATGGGTTATGTTAAAAGTGTATTTTTTAAATTAGATTGCCATAAGGAAAACTTTTAAGGTAAGTGTGCAAATTGTTCTAACATTTTTTTTGAGGAGTCTATCAAGGTTTTTTAAGACATCCAGCAAGATTAATAGTGAATAGGGAGATAAAACTCTATTTCATTAACTTGCCTTCTGTAAAATGTAGATCCAAGATCTATAGAAATGATTGAACAATTGTAATATGCTGACTTAAGTGGATAATTTAAACGAAACTTGGTTTATTGATGGCTGAAACCTAGTTCATGGGGGTAACCATATATGCAGGAGTCTCTGACTTGATGATGATTCTTCCCAACTTTTGCATCTTGAGCCTATATGTAGAGGTTTTCTAGGCTTTCCCCATCTCTGGCTGATCCAAGAAAAGAGAGAAATACAACTTCACTCCAGCCACTTCCCAAAACTGACTGTTCTACACACTGCAGAATCTTGAGGGATTTTTCATGAGTCACCACAAATTTCTTGTCCTAGATTGCTTCATTAAACTCCAACTGTTCCTCACCTGCTACTGTTCCCTAACTTGAACTAACTAAATCACTCCTGCTCAGATGTTTTTACTCTTGAGTGAAGTCTGGATCAGTCCTGGGACTGCCAGCACCATGCTAAGGCAGCACTGTCCCTTTGCAGTGGACCATCCAAGAAACACAGAACACAATGCAAAGACTTCATCTTCTTCTAAAGTGAACTACACTGGCTACCCCACAGAGGTTAAATCCAGATGATGCACCTGAGATGAGCACCCCTGACTTTCTAGCTCAGCATTCCAGTGACTATAATGTAATATATAATGTTGTATTTCTATATTGTATTACAATATATGCATTGTATATATGTGTATATATGTTTGTACATACATATGTATATATTATAATGTGTGTATATATATTACTATATATACATATGTAAAATGCTTGCTCTGATAATTGATGCTGTACTTCCAGAAATGGGAGGCCAAATAAAGGCTCAAGCAAGAGTGGAAAATTCTAGTAGGATAGAGGGTATGTGGGTAAAGGGCCCTAGTCTGAGAAACCAGCTCAGAGACAGGTCCTCAATCACAGGATAGTTTACAATCAATGCTGAACACCAGCTAGGTAATGAGCACCATCCCAGCAGGCAAGTCCCATTGTGTAATCCTAAAGCTACAGTGAGATAGTTTTTGCCTGCCCAGGAGGGACTTCTGATGCTTCTTAGCTAAGACAGAGCACCAGGTAGTCTTTCTGATGCCAGAGTTATTTATCTTCTCAG